>NC_085140.1:257850702-257901311 GCF_024139115.2 Armigeres subalbatus | reverse complement strand
AAGTTACGTATTGCTGTACGGATGGCCATAATAATTTGAACAATGTCACTTTTGCAGAACACCTGAACCCGTTACAAATTGGACCAGAGAGTCTTACAGTCCTCAAAATGTATTCTTATTAACGATACTTATATTTATTGTCTTTTGGAAAATATGAATTTTGGATGCACTCCATGTCATGATCCAGATGGTGCCAAAAACCGCACCTCCTGGAAGGCCCTTGTAACCTGCTATAAGGGTGGCAATAGACTCAGTCATTCTGTAAATGTTTCGTAATCATTGCTCGCAAAGGCGAAGTTAGATACTATATTTGCATTATTCCAATCTGTTATCGCCTTCATCATGTCTTGAACTGTTTTTTTACGTGGAAATGTCCATATCTCTGCGTAGTTTTGATGGATTCTCGATCTACAGCCACCATTATTCGGGTATATTAGTTCTAGTTTTGGAGAGAAACAGTATAAAATTGAACGTCACATAAAATGACAAGCAGTGGAAAAATGTATTTTAAACATACCTTCGGAAAAACCCGGAACATTCCGGTGGTTAAGAATAAATTTCAGGTTTCGTAAGGGACAGTATACTGTGAAGAGTGTCCGCTTCTGATGGCCCTGGTTATCTTTGTCAGCATTAATAATTGCAACATATCATAAATATGATATAATATTAAAATGGCTAGCCCACCGTGCAGGCTTGAATGGGAGATAATCTATAATTCACCGGCAATCATATAAGTCAGTAATGAATAACATGATCGACGAAGAATTTTGAATTCGCGAAGGAAGAAACAAGGACGAAACATACAAACCGTTTCCCCATATTCAGGGATAAATAAAAGCGTGAAGTAGGGAGGACATTAAAGATTAGTGTCACTCCTTGTTGACACAACTTAGGGATGGAACATAGGGATTTCTCCCATACATCCTGGCTTTTATGCCTAGGTTAAAGCGCCATTACTGGCCTTACCGCCACTCTGGAACGAAATAATAAAAAAACAAAAAAATATTGAATGTAAAACAAACTAATTATTAAAACACTGTTAAAAAAATCTACAATATAAATGCAATATACTTACATCTTACACATACTTACAAACTACTAACACGAATCAGCATTCAATTTTCCAGAATAACTATAAATTATTAGCATTCGAAGCTTCACTAAACTTATCAGCGGTTGAATGCTCAGTAAAAACAGAACATGAATTTATTAAGTGATGAACTTTGTTAATTACTTAAAAATCACTATAATAAAGAATAAAAAAAAAAACATGAATTGACTACTCATGTGCAGGGATGTCAATCTCCCCGGAGAATTCACCGCGGTGCATTATGTATGCCTGCACCGCGGTGAATTCCTCCGAATATCACCGCGGTGTTTCATGCCACACTCACTGAGTTGCACTGACACCGCGGTGCCGTACCGCGTTTGCAGTAGAATAGCAGCAAATTACAGTATGATTCCCGAGTATGCGTATGGCCACCAAATATTTCCCAAATATTAAAGCGAATATGAAATTGAATCGAATATGCTTGATGAGTAGAACTCGGTAAATCGATGTCCGACGCCATTTTGAAATCCAGCAAGATGGCGGACCGAAATTCAAGATGGCGGCCATGTGGACCAATTATTTGAAGTGAAACCATGCAATATGGGTGTCTATCGATCGGGTTTGATGAGGAGAACTCTGAAAATCGATGTCTCACGCCATTTTGAATCCAATATGGCCGACCAAAATTCGCTAAGATGGCGGGCCATGTGGACCAATTATTAGACGAAACCATATATATGGGTGTCTATCGATCGGGTTTGATGAGTAGAACTGAAAATTGATGTCCGACGCCATTTTGAAATCCACATGGCGGACCAAAATTCAAGATGGCGGCCATGGACCAATTATTAGACGTGAAACCCATAATATGGGTGTCTATCGATCGGGTTTGATGAGTAGAACTCGAAAATCGATGTCTGACGCCATTTTGAAATCCAATATGGCGACTCAAAATTCAAGATGGCGGCTATGTGGACCAATTATTGACGAAACCATGCAATATGGGTGTCTATCGATCGGGTCGATGAGTAGAACTCGAAAATCGATGTCCGATGCCATTTTGTAACCCAAGATGGCGCACCAAAATTCAAGATGGCGGCCATATGGACCAATTATTTGACGAAACCATGCAATATGGGAAACCATCGATCGGGTTTGATGAGTGTGAACTCGAAATCGATGTCCGATACCATTTTGAATCCAAGATGTGGCGGACCGAAATTCAATATGGCGGCCATATAGACCAACTATTTGACGTGAAGCCATGCAATTATGGGTGTCCATTAGAGTTTCCATTTCCCGGCCATTTCGTTGTCCGGATTCAGGATGAACTTGTTCAGTATATCGGAAACCGGGATCACGGGATTTCGATGTTTCATTAGAGTAGAACGAAATCGATGTCCGACGTCATTTTGAAATCAATATGGCGGACCGAAATTCAAAGATGGCGGCCATGGACCAATTATTAAGTGAAACCATGAATATGGGTGTCTATCGATCAGGTTTGACGAGTAGAGCCTGAAATCGATGTCCGATGCCATTTTTTAAATCAAGATGCGGATCAGAAATTCAAGATGGGGGCCATAGAACCAATTATTTAACGTGAAACCATGCAATATGGGTGTTATCGATCGGGTTGATGATGGAACTTCGAAAATCGATGTCGATGCCATTTTTGACTCAAGATGGCGAATCGAAAAGAAAAGACGAAAAGAAATATGGACGATTATTTGATTAAAACATGCAAAATGGGTGCCTATCGATTAGGTTTGATGAGTGAGAACTCGAAAATCGATGTTCGACACCATTTTAAAATTCAAGATGGTGGACTGAACAAGGTAGGCGGGCCATATTGACCAATTATTTGATGTAAAACCAAGCAAATGGGGTGTCTATTGATCGGGAACTTGATGAAGCAGAACTCGAAAAATCGATGTTTGACCGCCATATATTCCAAGATGTCGGCAAGAATTCAAAATGCGGCTGTATGGACCAAATAATTACAGTTAACCATCAAATGGCTGTCTATCGATCCGGGTTTGATGACAGAACTACGAAAATTGATGTTCGACGCCATTTTGAAATCAAGATGCGGACCGAAATTCAAAATGGCGCTTCATATGGACCAATTATTTATGTAAAACCATGTTAATGGGTGTATCTATCGACGGTTTGATGAGCAGAACTTGAATATCGATGTCTTCGACCTTATTGAAATCAAGATGCGGATCGAAATAAAATGGGCTATATGGGATCAATTAATTGATGTAAACCATGCAAATGGGTGTCTATCGATCGGGTTTGGTGAGCAGAACTGAAAATCGATGTTCGACACCATATTGAAATCAAGAGAGCGAACCGAAATTCAAGATGTTGGCCATATGGACAGATTATTTGATGTGAAACCATACAAATGGGGTGTCTATCGATCGGTCTTGATGAGCGAACTCGAAATCGGTTGAAATGTGGATCAATTCTAATAATTCATTTTACTGATTCATTAACATAAAGTCCATTAATGCAGTGAAAACATTATTATCTGATAGAAAAGTATTAAAGACCAGTGTTGGAATGTGTTAAAAACACTCTGATTTTGTGAATATTTACATTTTATCCAGCCAAATTTCATGCCAAACAAGCCGAAATAGTTTGCAAAAAAAAATGGCCCAACGTGACATTTTTTTGACGATGAGTAAAACTATTTGTTGCTGCTGACGTTAAGTCGGCTGCCGGCTGACGGAAGCATTTGCATAGAGATTTTTTGTTATGGCTCGTGCGCTGCAAACAGCACACAATCGAGTTTAATTACCTGTGGCGCAAAGCCTAGAAGAGTATCGTATCCGCTTTGTTTTCATTTGAGCCCATGGATAAATCTGCCAAATCTTTTGATAGTAAACAATAGAACATGCTTTCCCGTCGAATCAACTTTTGCGAGCGGGTCAAATTAAGGTGGCAAGTATTCCAAAAATAAGTGAATCCTTTCAGCGCATAACCCTGTGTGTAGAATAATATAGAACCAGGAAGCCGTTTTTCACACAAATGGTCAACTTGAAATTGTAACTTTAGTACTTCCGATGGCCGAAATTCAGCTGAAATTTTGGCAGTGAACTACAAATATGATGAAATTCATACTACGTATCAATTTTTTCGAATGACGCGTTCAAAATTACGCACAGGTCAAATTGATTCAATAATAGCAGTTTTGTTTGAAATATCAAGAAAACAATAGGTTGAATGTTATCCAATTTGATTCAAAGTCTGCAGACACTAAGTTTATGAATTAAAAAATATAAATTGTTAAATTTGACATTTGAAGATTGCCAGTATAACAAGAAATAAAACTGCTATTTTTAACAATTTGACCTAGTGCGTAATTTTTGACCGCGTCATTCAGAAAAATTGATAGCGTGAGTATGTGTAAATTTCATCCTTTGTAGATTCATCCAAAATTTCAGCTGAATCAAAGAGTACCGAAATATACAGCTGATCAAAGATTGACATTTTTATGAAAAACGGCTTCCCTCTATTAATTTACACAGGACATACTACTCTACACAAAAGATAATCACCTCATTCGCTACTCAGATCAATTTATATATAGCAGAACGGGTTTCCCCATGTTCTATGAAAAGCTTGTTTGTATATTCTGCATAAGGCCAATTCTATAGCCTTTCGTATACATAATCAATTCGATTTTATCACCCCTGGTGAATTTTGGGTGAACAAAATCGTTTTTTATTCGATATTTTAGTTTTTTCAAATATGTAGATCAGGTTTTGCCTTGGAAAGACAAATGCGTTCACGGTGCTCATTACTTCTGGTTGAAAATGCTTAAAGTCCTTCAAGTCCTTCACAGGTACTCGAAGTCATTCATAACTAGTCGACCCGGCAGACGTTGTCCTGCAGGTAGGCGGTGTATGTATGTGTGATGTTTTTTCTAAGCAATGGAGGGGAATCTGGTTCAACAGACATCCTGGGTTGTCAGGAAGTGCGAGATTGGAGGCCACCTCACCAGCAAACGAAGGAGAGCAGGATGCATCCCCGACCGCGCTAAACCGTTCCTTGCGCGGGTTAAATCGTCCTTCTACATTTGCAACCAGAAAGTACATGTTCACAGGGGCCAGGCATAGCTGCACCCGTCGAGGTGATTGCGTGTCCTTGCGCATCGAACATCGTGACTCGCTTTTTAGAAGAACACCATGGTATCGTGCCAGCGCATTGCCCGGCTTTCCAGGTGACGCCCCACGCCGCTATGTCCTCGGAAGGAGGGAAGGGTCGACTTCGCGTCACTGCTTCCTCTGCACGACTGGTATCAAGAATGATGATGCCGCGTGCGCCCACGATTGACCCTCTGCGATAGCTCCTTATTCAGCAGCATACGAGGGACTTGCTGACGCGGTGCCTGGCGCAGCCCCCAGCCTTGACGAGGACCCCTTTCTGTCTTCGCTTCAGAACCCGCCCGGTTGAACGACAGAAAGCGACGATACCATGTTGTTCTTCACATGACCCACTTGTTTCGATAAAAAGGATCGGAGTTCTACCTAGGCCACCTCTTTTTGCGCCTGAACTAGGTAGTGTGTGTATGTGTGCACAAAAGCTTGAAAAACATTAGACAACTTTTTCACATGTGAAATCCTTAACGGATTTCCTGTAACAGGTTTTATTCGACAGGGGACAAAGCCTTGTTGATCACTATTGAATTTGATCTATCGGTCATTGCGTTTGAAAGTTATGAAGAAATGGTGCATCGAACCATTTAAGCCCCATATAGGTTGGTGTCTTAACTAAATGCGAGAAAGGCACCACCAACGCTTGGTGGATTAATCTGGGTTTTATTATATAGTTTTGCCGCAGGAGTGGATGGAAGGTGTCGTGGTCCCATCTGCAAAAGGCGATAAGCTGGATCAGAGACTACCGCGCAAACACATTGCTGAACGCCAAAGGTACTCTCCAAATTTATGCCGTCGACTGCAAACCTAAGAGTTCGTGGGCAGTACAGGGGAGTTTTATGGGCGAACGCTCCACCACGGACCAGGTGTTCGCCATCTGCCAAGTACTGCAGAAATGCCGCGAATACAACGTGCCCACATCATCTATTCATCGACTTCAAAGCCGCATATGATACAATCGATCGGGACCAGCTATGGCAGCTAAGCACGAACACGGCTTTCCGGATAAACTGACAGGTTGATCAAAGCGACGATGGATCGGTGATGCGTAGTTCGAGTTTCAGGGCATTCTCGAGTCCTTCGAAACCCGCAGAGGGTTACGGCAAGGTGATGGTCTTTCGTGTTGCTATTCAACATCGCTTTGGAAGGGTACAGAAGAGCAGGGATTAACACGAGTGGTACAATTTTCTGTCCGTCCAGCTATTTGGTTCGCGACGACTAGATATTATGGCACGTAACTTGAGAAGATGGAGGAAGCACATCAGACTAAGAGGGAAGCTAAGCGGATCGGACTAGTCATCAAACGTCGAAGCGAAGTACATGATAGGAAGAGGTTCAAGAGAAGACAATGTGAGCCACCCACCGCGAGTTTGCATCGGTGGTGACGAAATCGAGGTGGTAGAAGAATTTGTGTACTTGGGCTCACTGGTGACTGCCGAAAAAACCAGCAAGAAATTCGGAGACGCATAGTGGCTGGAAATCGTACGTACTTTGGACTCCGCAAGACGCTCCGATCGAATAGAGTTCCGCCGTACCAAATCGACAATCTACAAACGCTTATTAGACCGGTAGTCCTCTACGGACACGAGACTGATGCTCGTGGAGGACCAACGCGCATTGGAGTTTTCGATCTTGGATTTCAGAATGCATGGACATCGATTTACGAGTTATTCTCACTCAAACCGATCGATAGACACCACAATGCATGGTTTACGTCAAATAATTGGTCTCTATGGCTGCCATCTTGGATTTCAAAATGGCATCGGACATCGATTTACGAGTTCTACTCATCAAACCGATCGATAAACACTCATATTGGATGGTTTTCAGGACAAATAGTTGGTTCAAATGGCCACCATCTTGAATTTCGGTCCGCTATCTTGAATTTCAATATGGCGTCGGATATCGATTTTCGACTTCTGCTCATCAAACCTGGTCGATACACACCCATATTGCATAGTTTCGTCTATATTGGTCCATGGCCGCCATCTTGAATATTTAGTCCTATCTTGATTTCAAATGACATCGGACATCGATTTTCGAGTTCACTCATCAAACCCGTTCGATGGAACATGGACACCCATATTGCTGGTTCACGTCAAATAGTTGGTCTATATGGCAGTCATTGAATTTTGGTCTGCCATCTTGGATTCCAAAATGGTATCGGACATCGATTTTCGAGTTCTACTCATCAACCCGATCGATAGACACCCATTATTGCATGGTTTCACGTCTAATAATTGGTCCATGGCCGCCATCTTGAATTTTGGTCCGCCATATTGGATTTCAAAATGGCGTCGGACATCGATTTTCGAGTTCTATATCAACCTCGATCGATAGACACCCATATTAAGGTTTCACGTCTTAATTGGTCCACATGGCCGCTCATCTTGAATTTTGGTCAGCCATATTGGATTCTTTGGCGTCTGACATCGATTTTACGGTCTATATAATAATATATGTAAATTATATTTGGGTGGCTTTATTTTATATGAACTTTTCATTCGGGGAACTTATTATAGACTTAAAGCACGTTTGATAGGAGACTCAACTGTACTACGAATACTGGCGCACGCGGCTGGTGGGCTCACCGCGGTGTATTCTACACCGAAAACACCGCTGTGTTCAGCTCGATCTCCCGGTGATTTTTGACACGCACGGCTCATCGGTGCTGCATACACCGTACACCGAAATCACTGGAGAATGACATCCCTGCTCATGTATTATTTGCATGAGATGTATGATAAGAAATAAAAATATCAATCCGCATCTACGTCAAAAGCCTATAATGGCAAATTAAATAAATATAGCATGCAGAAAGATGAGTAAGTAGTTCCAGGGGTTTAAAAGGGTAGCATGAGATACAAATGTGTTTTTAGAAGTCTAGAAATCGGATTGAAATTTATCTTGACAAGAAAATTCACTATCCTTTTCAAATTATTTTTATTTTTTTTAAGATTTCAATAATTAGGTACTGAAAACCCAAATTACGCAAATATGTACACTTCAAATACGATACTTGAAAAGTGTGGTCTTTCTGCTCCATTCCAAATGAATATATATTTAATTGCCCCCTCTTATGGCATGGGGATTTCAAATTAAAACTATAGTTTATACTTTTAAATTGTATTAGATATAACTTACTGGGTCAATACTGATTTATGTCGTTTTTTGTTACCTGTATATGAAGATGCTTCACTTTCAGTTGTTGATCCTTACTCAATACGAATTTGGTACGCTATTGCCATGATTCATATTCGATTGCAAAGGCCCAGTTCCACAATATACCATCGTTTATTTATCGCAACTGAAAACAATCAAATGTGGCTTTCCTTCATGCTTACGTTTTTCGTAGTCAGCTTCTAAAAGCTTGATTCTTGATGAGTATTAAAGCTCCTTATTTGCAGCTTGATGAAACAACAACGATTCGCAGCTTAATGAATAAAACATATTTTTTTTCCAAATCTAAAAATCAGAAATTGTCTCGATTTTTCCTGGGCATAAAAGTATCATCGTGTTAGCCTCTATGATATAAGAATGCAGAAATGGTAACTTGGCTTAGAAACCTCTCAGTTAAAAACTGGAAGTGCTTATGGTACTAAGCTGCGAGGCGGCAATGTCCGAGTGCACTCCCATGGGAGATGTAATGCCAATGAAGAAGAAGAAGTACCTTCTAGCTCGTTGGACGCCTCATTTGCCTACTCTTAAAGCCCCATACACAATCTGACATGTTGTAGATTTGACTGCCCCCAGGAATATTCAAGTTGTACTGTCCAACTGTACAACTTGGCCAAGACGGTCCGACTAGCACTTTTGCCGAACCAAATTTCCTGGGGCGGATATCAAATAGAGGAGCGTATGGGGCCAAGAAAGGGCACAGACTGGAATGCGAAAAATTACCGAGAATAACCCTCCTTAATTCGGCGTACAAAATTAAATCATGTATTCTGTTCAATAGATTGAAACCACTGAAGTTCTTCATCGGCGAATATCAAGCAGGTTTTCTTGAGAAACGATCAACAACGGATCAAATGTTCGAATCTACTGTTCAACATAGCGCACGAGTAAGGAATTAGGAGAGCTTGGTGCATAGAAGCGTTATCATTATCACAAGTTCGCATTTATATGTTCCTGGGCTTCACGAACGATATCGATATCATCGGGGTTGATCGCCATGCTTTTGTGCCTTTTATGAGGAAGACGGCAAGGTTTGATTTCATGATCAATACCACCAAAACGAAGCAGGCAATCAACGTGCGTTCTTTAGTGGTGGCGGTAGTGAAGTAGATGGTGAAAAAATTGAATAATTGAAGAATTTGTATACCTTGGAACTCTAGTGACGTGCGATAAAGATGTTACCCAGAGGTAAAAAGGCACATGCAGCTGCGAATAGAACTTATTACGGATTTGTAATCAGGTTCCGGTTCTGAACGAAAAGAAATTTGCGTTGTATACTACTCTGATTCTTCCGGTAGCTTTATGGAGCCATGAAACTGGAGGCTGAGAGCTTTCAAAAGTTTTTGAGTATACTCGATGATAAACGGAGAACGGTCATCCTGCGGCGTCGCAGAATCACGAGTTGTACCAGGTGTGTGATCTGGATATTGTTTCTGATACAATACGGCAGATTACGTTGTTTGTATGCCAGGAGAGGGTCAAGCTGAAATTTCAGTAGAACCCGGAAGAGGCCGTAAGCTTGGTGAAAGGTCACGTACAGCGATGGCTTTTCGCAGTTGAAGAGGACCTGAGGGCACTAAACGTTTAGGAATAAGGGCTTAAGCGATTGGTACAGGATCAGGTCCAATGGGGAGGTCCTCATTGTGTGCGCACGGATGTCAAAAAACTTGGCATCGAACTCGCCATCTGCGGACTGGCATTCCTACGTCTGTGTTTGCCAGGCTAACTGGAGACACAACATAAATATTATACCTACTAACCAAAAAACAGCATTTTTTACCTTTGTAACTATCGATGGACATCCACACGTCCTGAGATGTTGACGTCCATACACCTAGGCCAGCTCACCATAAAAAATACCAAAGTGTCGGCTTGCGACGGGGAAACATTGATCAACCCTACTTTCACCTGCCAACTTTCGAGTGAACCAAGTAAGGCCAATAAACTTGTTAGGAAACTATTCTCCTGAGCTTAGCTATAGATGAAATATTGGGTTGAATTGAGCATTTTTTAAAGGGGGGGGGGTGTAATTGTTGACGTGTATCAGGGTTGAAGAGAATTCTTATACTCATTGATTGAAGATTCAGGATTCGGTGGTTCTGGGTTTGAAGGGACAGGGTGTCTCGTTTTAGTTGAGGTCTGAAAACCTTGTTTCCACTTTAAAGGCTCAACTGAATCGTTGGCAGCTAGGAAAACTACTACAACGGCTCTTTGTATTTGGACTGCTGAACGGGGATATTGAATGCAGCGCTCTCTAAGCCAATTGAACTTCTACGCTCCCTAACGACGTCTATCGTAATACTCGCACCCTCATTCGTCGCACCAACTCACAGCTTCAACGAACTATGGGCTATGTGTTGCCGTGCATTCAAATGAAACCAGTGTCGTTTATGATTTTACAAATGCCGCATACAGGCAAAGTATTGTCAATTCAGTATAAGTTTTTATCTGTTCAACTTTAAGTTGAAGATTAAATATAAGAAATAAGAGAATAGAAAACTTTAATCACCTAAAACAGTGCCAGAGCAGCACAAGTCAGACATAACTGGTTGCAGCAATTTGATTGTGACTAAATTTGGTCACATATGAGTTGCAGTAACCTATATGGAATATGTGTTCTGTAGGGTGAGAATATCACATGCTCCGAACACACCACTTCAAACTGTAAACTTTTCTTCCAACTTTACCTATCCAGACAGCAGTGACGGAGTTTCAGCTCAGTGTTTCTTGAATATCCCAAAATCATCTCTCCTATCCTCCATTCCTCCAACTCCCTTCCGTTGTTACAGGTTGTCTACTTTCCTCCCACCTCTGGTGTTGTCAAATCTTTCCATTTTCACGTAAACCGAGGGTTTTTTATGTGTCATATAAATTTTGAACAAAACAAAAGCTGGCACATAATCTACTAACAATAGCATGTCTTTTTGCTCTATTCAAATTACCACCCATCCAGCGGATCGCAGATTTTATCCAGTTCAATATACAGTAGAAACTGTATAAAGTTTTGGCATATACTTTCGGAAGATTGTACTACAACCCTTGCATTGAAATCTTATAAGTTTGAATGATTTTAATACAGTATCTGTATACAAAGCTTACATTTATTGTAGAATTGCAGAATTGTATATGTCAATTTATTCTATAATTTTTGTAAAATTTGTTTTTTTGGGTTTTCATAGTTAAAATTCTTGGATTTTTTTCTAGTTTTAGAAATTAAAACTCGCTATTCATTGTTGCAGATTCTGTCTATTACACCTTGAATCCACGGTACTTGTCAAATCAGAAATGACAAATCCAACTTAAAAAAATCGAGTAATATTCTACCACCTCTATTCCAAATTTCCCATAACTCTTCGCGCGTCATCGAATTCTCGGCCTACCAGATTCACACAACACACGTGCCTGCTCACGATAGCATGTTTCTAGTCCGTTCAGCATCCACGCGAAGTCACTGACGCATCACGAACACCGATCGGTGCGAGACGGTTGCCGTCGTGCGTGACACGTGACAACAACACCTGGCAATTTGGGCAGTTTCTCCTTCCGCCTTCTCCGACGCATCGACTCCGTATACCAGGACGCATGCAGGCCGCGTGCGAGTCCATTTCGGGCTCAACAATTGCGGAGTGCGGAACGATGCTCTCTGCCTGATAATTATGGGTTTTGGTTCATTTGACTGCCCCGGAAAATAAGTTATTTCGTGTTGCCATCACTGCCACAGATAATTGTCAAAATATGGTGACTTCTGCGCTTTAGAATGTCATCGAACCGTGCCGAGTACCGATGATCGTCTCTAATGGGAACGCATGTTCGCCCTTTCTGTGACACACAGCAGAGGAAAGAACATGGCATTTTGGAACCAACGGATTATGTTGTTTTGTCATCGCAAGGAAGCAGATCGAAAATAAACAATGATAATTTATTAACTCCTCGGTGATGGGCTGCAGTTCGGATGCCGAGTGAATGGCAAATGTTACCGGAACACGTGACCACGCGACGACAACAGCAACAACGACATTGGCTTGAGTTGGTTGAATGTTTTATTCCATTGTCCTTGTGTATATTTTAGTAAATCTAAAGTAATAATACGAATTAACCAAATCGAAAAATTATGTTGCAACATCACACAGTGTGACGTCAAAAAAAGAATATGTTCAAAAAGTCATGCGATCAAGGTCATTAGACCAATCGAAATTTTGTTTTTGCCTTTCTCTTATACTAAGTATACGTAAAGGCTATACGATTCGCTCCAAAACAAACTCTTCATAGGACCTGAGACCCATAGTTTCGTTAATCTTTTACTGATTTGTTTGCATAAGTTGCATTCGGCGGAAATCTTGTACCATTGTTTCCTGTTTGAAATTGGCCGAATCGGATCAAGTGGGCTCCAGAAGTTATGGCCAAAATAATTTCCTTGGACATAGACGAGTAAAAAATCAAGCCACTTTGGTACTTATCCTGACTGATTGCACGCAAAAAGTAGCGTTCGACGAAGAATCCCATTGCTTTATATTAAGAACTGAGCAGACGGGATCAGAAGCTATAGATTTTTTACGTAAAAACCCAGAATAAACCATCTTTCTTATTCGTTCAAAAGGGTCAAGAAATATATGAGTCTAAAATAACACTAATAAGTAGAAAGGTTATATTTGTCATATTTGTTTATATGCATTATAAAACTGCTCGCCGGACGCAACTTGTAGCAAGCAAATTGAATGAGCATAAGTGCCAAAAAAAGGGATTTTGTTTTATAGTTTTGGAATTATTATTTTGGCCTTACCTTCTGATCCCACAGTTCGATCCGTCAAATTTTCAAAACCAATGGGACAGGATTCTCCGTCGAATGCAATCAATTGCGAGAAAATCGATGAAATTTGTGTTTCAAAAACTTGCTCAATTTACAAGCATTTATCCTTAACCGATTTATTGCTGCCCATTGTTTTGTATTGAAAATGTCCATAAAAGTTATGGCCAGAATATTAGAAATATTAAAAACTAACTCATTTTTCGAGCGTCCAGAGATCTGAGTAGGTAAGGCCGCGTAGTCGATAGCAGTTCTATTCTGCTGCCAGTTTTTTCATGGATTCGCAACTAGTGAAGTCTCAATAGAATATCAAGTGTCATCGACAAATACAGATAGAAAATTTTCTCTAAATTTTCTACTAAATATTTTTTCGATGAAGATGATTATTATTATTGAAACGTAGCTGTTGATAACTTTTGGTAGACTTCTTCCAAAAGTTTACTCCTCTTCTAGTGCTGCATGTTTTCGAAGTGAAATTGAGCAACTAGTAGTAATTTTGACACATGCTGTGTAGAGTAGAGTGGGGCAAGAGTACACTTAGTTTTCAATCGATCAAGTGGCCCTTATAAGCAAGCTTCTATATCAAATCAGTGTCGATGATTCATATACTCTTCCTTTATGTTGCCAGATGGAAAACATATTGAAATTATTAAGATTCGTTTTAGTAGAACCCTTATTGCAAGACAGTCAAAACGCACTCTTACCCACCGGTGGGGTAAAAGTGCGCATCGTAAGAGTACGCATTATCAATCAGTGCTTTAAGTATATATTAACACAAATAAGAGTTATAACATTTTAATTGATGTTTGGTGAGCATACATTGAGAATGTTTAATGATTATAACTCTTAAAGGGAGGTCCTAAAATGTGCACTTTCATACGAAAAACCATTGTTTTTTTATATACAAAAAAACTACAGAGGTAAAAATATATATCAGGTTTCGTGTGCGTATACAAGGCATTTTCCTTAAAGAAAGTCCACCAATCACGCAACGTAAAATTCGGCAATTTCACTCCCTCCCTCTATCTTACACTGTTTGTATGAATCCTCTAAAATTATATAGATCTCCACACATCTCGCAACCCTCCCACCAAACGTTGCATGGTTTATGAATGTTTCTTTTGATTAAATAAATTATCATTTAGATGAAATATGTGTACTATGTTTAGGTGTACAACAAGTCCTACATTACATCCTTCGACTTTTGTTCAGCAAATCCTTTCTAACACCGAATTAGCAACATATCCTAAAAACTTGATAATTTCGAATTCTGTCCCTTTTTCTTAGTTGTGGATCTTTACGCTTTGAGAACTCTTATTCCGGCCGGAGATACGGGTTTGAATCATAATCGAAGATTCATATGCGTATCGTGCTCACCTGTTCCCTGCGTACTTTTACCCACAGTCCCAAAATTATTCAAGAATGGTTTTGACTTCTGAAAACCAACCGATTGGTGTTCTGTACCATAAAGTACTCTTCAATAGGTTATCGAAATGGTATAATGTTCACCTGATTGAACGTAATATGGTAATGAAATAGTTGCGAGGAACCCAATTATTTTTAGCAAAATTACCAAAAAGTTATCTAACTCCTATCTCCCTTGTTGTTTATTCAAATCGTTTGCAATTACATGATAATAGCTGGCCAGAATACCTGTCAAACTGATGCAGTGCTGCTAGTTTATCTTTTTTATTCTCAAAAATCGAAAAACGTACTTTACTCCCACGCGCACTCTTGCCCCACTCTCTCTACAGATTTTATAGTAGAATTTGTGAATTCTAGGTCTTGAAGCCCTCAAATGTTTTTTCATGTCAAACAAATTATTGTTTTGCTTTTGGTAATAAATTCTTATCCTTTTATACCTTTTACGTGGTGTTACGGGTAAGATCTACCGGTTACTTGCTAGTTGCAGGCAAATCCTGACTCAACGAATACCTTCCTCATTATCCAACCTTGTGGTACTTATGAGGTGTCACGTCGTGGCTCTTGTTACAAGTACTACATCAACACTTCCTCTCTCCCTAGTTACGGTGAAGATGGGCGTGGCCAGGAGTAGTAATCCTCATGCTTTTGTTATGTTTTTGTTTAAGACGAATCAGAACTACTTCCTTTGATTTCTGATTATCTAGATGAGAATTCAAAAGTAAAACATGAGTATCACTAGTTTTCAATCTACGAATTACACCGTAACAATGCTAATGCTAATGCTAAAATTCTTATATCCTTTTACATTTTTATTTGTGTCTTCACATATATCCTTTTAATTTATTTCAGATGGTTAGCTCTGGATTCATTGAAACAGAATATGACTTGTACCAGTTTAGTATGCAACTTTAGGCCATATCCGAATGTGCATAATTTGCTTTCGCCTATTTTTTTCGAAATCTAATGATGGCTGTGATAATTAGAAAGAACTGGAATGGATTAGCGTAAATTACTAGCTAATTAAACAGGAATTTGTTTGACTATATTTATAGAACACGGAAAAGTTTATCACGAAAATGTTTCTGGAGAATGATAATTCTAAAGAGTCCTTTTGAGAAAACAGGACCCTGGGAATGGTGACGTTACAGCAATATTTGAGCTGAAGCCAGTAAGTATACTTTCAGTAGTAAAATAAATGACAAAAATCAGCTATGTAGATTTGGAAACTAGAAAGTGGGTTTATGTTCGAAAAATACGTACAGCTCAGCCTTTCCCCAATAGAACGAAGGAAATTTGACAAGTTGTACGACTGTTGGACTTACCCACGACGCAGACGGTCAACTTTATCCTCGACCGAACCAAATTTCCTAGGAGCGGAAACAAATTTGTTCATGTCGGGACGTGTATGGGTCCCCTTAGGCAGAAATATTTACTGTCGGTGGAAACAACTACAGCGATGCAGATATGTTTTGCATGCCCCAAAACCAAGGTCAGCTGATTAAGCAGAACGATACGCTATGAAGTGACTCCTTATAAATATAGGTGATCAAATTGATTTCACGTCCTGCTTTCATTATAAATGAGGAAAACAAAGTTCAGTTTTGATTTTTTATAGACATCAAAGTCTTGAAAGGCGGCCCGCGAACGTCTCTTTCGAAGTAAAGTGAAATAGTTCTCTGGTTTTCCACGCTATGCATACACTACGGTCCGCGATGACCAGTTCGATAACCGTCTATCATGGTCCGTAAGCTTGTCTCTGATGAAATCCTAAAACTTTGTCTCGTGAGGAAGCACAATAAACGTTGAAGTAATAGTTTCAGAACGATCGACCCGAGTGGACCATAATACACAGTACAAGTCAAATCGTTTCTTGCTGCGCCTTTCTCTTCATACCAGTCAAGCTATCGTTATAGGCCCAATTCGATTTTTCCGGACTATGGAAATCGAGACCTTGAATCTATTTCACTGCTAACATTCTAACAATTGTTAGTAATGCGTCAGCAACAGATTATAACTGATTATAGGGATTTCTAACAAATTAAAAACAAAACAAGTATTAAATGACAGATGAAATGTTAAGCACAAATTCATGGCTACCAAGATCGAACCATAAAATCTGTACACAGCTCGCGTCAAATTTCGACAACACAGTTGATTTATAGCTGCGTAAAAAGCTGAATAAAGCAAGTAAGTATGAGAGTGCCAACGTCTTCTGGGTGCCACTTACTGTAATTCTGATCGATTATGGAGTAACAACAATTCGCATGTACAGCCAAGGTCATCAAGGGACGCCGTAGTTTCCGTAGCTAAAGCTTTAATAGCACTTTTTTTCATACGTACGTACTGTGTAATGATGTCCATTGAAGCAACTCCAACTAGCACGCAATTTTGGGAACCTATGCATCACACTGTTATAGAATTCTGGAGTTCCGCAATTGTTCTGGGAATACTGTGATTTTTATATAATGATGTAATGATGTTCCATGATGCTTCTCCAACTTCTCCAACCAAACAAACAAGCTTCAGAACTATGAATCACTCTGTTAGTCTTTTAGACTCTCAAACTGAACTGTATGGTACTGTAGTATATTCTGAATGTAAATTTATATACTGGTATAATGATGTCCCATGGGTTTCTCCAATCTACACACAGGTAGAAAAATCCACTGAAATTTACGCTGAACATCATGGCATAAATGGAACGCATTATTAGCGTACTTCCACACAAGAAGTAGCCTAGATGTATACATATTTGACGAATCGTCGATATTGCATACAAGTTGTAAGCAATATTGTTAGGAAGAGGCCATTTCAGCGTAGAATAGTGTAAATTTCCGCATTTCAAGTTTTACGCGCTGTTTATTTTTCATTATTTTTCTGTGCACTGGCTCAGGAACCTATAATCAATCTGTTGGCCTTGTAGACCCCAAGATCTGAACTTGGGATGGTTGAGTACCGTAGATATTTTGGGAATATTGTATTTTGTATATACTGGTGTAATGATGTCCCATGGGGTTGCTCAACTAAAACACAAGCTCAGAAAGCTATCAATCACTCTGTTGTTCTTGTAGACCTCAAGATCTGAACTCAAGAATGATTTGGAGTACCAGAACCTGGGAATGTTGTGATTTGTAATACTGGTGTAATGATGTCCATGAGGCTTCTCCAGTAAATACACAAGCTCAGGAACCTATGAATTACTTTGTTGGTGTGGTAGACCTTCAATATCAACTCAGAATGATTTGGAGTACCAGCTATTCTGGAATGATGATTTTTAAAATTCTGATGTATTGATGTCCCACGGGTCTCTATAACTAACACTCAGCACCAACAAGCTCAGGAACCTAGGAAGATCTGTAGATCTCCAAGATCTAAACTCAAGAATAGTTTGGAGTACCGTTGATGTTCTTGTAACACTGCGATTTGATAATAAATAGTTTAATTATGTCTCAAGTACCATTGTCAACTTCAAATTAAGATTGAGGCCCGAAAACGCTTTGTTGTTTAAATAGATCCTCAAGATCTGAACTGGAAGGTTTGGAAACCTCAAAATATCAAAAAAATATTTTCCCCAATTTCTACTTTTCATGGTTTGCATCCGTTTTTGAAGCAGTATGTCTAAATACGACGTTGAATACGACGAAAAAATCCGTATTGAATCGGGCAAACGAGTTTGTTACATTCCGATGTCGATCATGGAGATACAGTAGATTGTCAGTCTCTTGCAGCAATGTGTGTCAAATTCATTCTCCATTCCTCATCATGTATTAGATTGGGATGTTTTGGCTCTAATTCAACGCGACGTCGTTAGTTGGCTTTAAATAAGAAATGAACACTGAAGCATGTACATAACAGCTTATTTTGCATATTGTTCGGTGGTTCAACTCACAAATCATTTTAATTAGCACTCAAACACCACGCGTATTTTAGCAACATTAACGAAAAATCTCTCATGGTCACAGCATGAGTGTTCAAGGACCGTGTCCTGAACGGTATATAATCATGATTGTGCATTAAATCGTTTAAATTTCAAAGTTTCAAAATCGACTGGTCAACTGGTATTGACAATTCTTATGCTAAGATAGACTTCTGTGAAAATTTCAGCTCAAATGGTTGAAATTTAGGTGTGATCAAATCGATTTAATGTTTTGACATGATTTTGCCCGTCAAAAAATCGTAACTCTGAGTGGGATGAACGAAATTCATTGCAACAACAACTAAATGAAAGCCATACTATCCTCGAAAAACTATGTAGAACATTGTGGTATAACTGAACATCTTCTAGTGTTTCAACAGATTTCGTCCTTCGAGATACTATAAATCAACATTTTCGTTGATAAAGGCCTAGAAATTTACATCCAGATATTTTTTTGGATTGAATTTGTCGGAAGCTGCAGCTATACAGTCATTTTAGTACAGCACGGTATTAAATCGCGGGTATCAAATAAAAATTGTAGAAAATTGAGGATTGGTTTCACATTTTAATTTGCTTAAGAATTGATTGCCTTATTACAAAGACTTGCACGCTGGCAAGCATTTCCATCGAACAAGTTACTCATTGCTTTTCAATGATCGTCATCAAATAGTTTTGTTGGGACCTGAAATATTGAGACAAAAGTAATCATTGGTGACTTGGTAGATTGTCATTCAATTTAACATCATGCTTCAACGCAAAGGGTATCTGTGCAGTTACTAGGGCATTCGGTGATAATCACAGCGTTATGAATCGAATCGCAGAAATTGAACAAAAATTTTGTTTGTCAGATTTATTGTCGTGCTGCTATTGTAGAGTTTGTGTAGAAATAAGAGGTGGTTCAAGTCTAATTAATCATCGTTCTCTCGAACAGTCTGTAGGTGCTATAGTTTTGCTTTTGTATTGTTCTCAATACTATGTCTTTTCAATTTTAACAAATTTTGTAATTTCGACCTTTTATCCTTTCGACCTTTTGTGCCGTCGACCTTTTGTCATAGATTCTCAGTTATTTTCCCGCGTAATCCACTTCCATCTACCATAAACATTTTATACGCAACCGAAAATAGGATTAGAGCTAAATTTGTTCGTAGTTTGTATTATCGTTAAACGAATAAATTTCATCAATGATGCGTTTGTGGTTTAAGGGAAAGTTAACAGGTGATTCAATTTTCTACCTTTTTACTATTATTGATGAGAATAAAGAACGCCCAAATAATAATTTAAATAGGAAGTAGTTTGTCAAAAATGTTAATACAAACGCTTATAGTCTGTTTATATTACGAGATGTCACAACAATTTGACATCAAGAGCCTCCTCCTTATTATAGCTTTATCCTGATAAAACTTGTAGTCGGAATAGGCTCTCAAAATAGTTTTAGCTACATTATCAATATTTCAAAGATACCGTGATTTTTTTTCAGATTTTGGAACATGTGTAATTTAAATAGATCACTATTTTTGGTGTTAATTCTTTCAAAAATGGACGCATTCAGGCTTCTGATTGATTATTTGTTTACAATTTAACTTCAAATGAAATTATTTTCGAAATCAATATTGTTCGCAATAGCGAATAACGTTTGGACATCACTGTTTGGCGCAGCACTCATTTTCTGGCATGGATGCAATCAAATACGCGGACCGCGTGCATTTGTGTGAGGAAGAGATTCGACCGAGAGAGAAACAAAAATTGGCGCCATCCGTCTTGCCAGGCAGAAGAGGGGAAAACGACCAATCAGCGATAGCTTCAAAAACCAATCAGATTACAGATTGATCCTAAATGTAGCTTTAAGTTTTTTTGTCATTATATAAATGTTTGCGATCAGTTTTTACCAGACACCGAAGAAAAACAAGTTTATCTGGAAAGCAGCGTTTTCCGATCTCAAGGAAATACCCGGATTGAAATCTCGATCTCGTTGGCACTGTCAGGAACCTACAGCGGATCATCAAGGCTTGGTGCTCGTGCATTCGAGGATGTGATGGCCTTTCATTTTATCACCGTGTGGCTGGTTTACTTTTGAAAGAGTTAATTATATAGCTCTTTTCAGCTAAATGCGAGACCACAAAGCTCACCGGGGTGAATTAAGCCATCTAGCAGCCAGCACCAAGCGAGGCGTCTCTGAATCATCGTTGCTGGAACCAATCAGCCCAGCAGCGACACCGATAGTCATCTGGTGTGGTTGGCAGTGGGTCAACCAACACACGATCCGCATCTCTCGTTTCGGTGTGTGAGGTGTGGTGAAGCGTCCATCGCAAGAGCATCGTCACAAGCGTGGGTTTATAAAGGTGTTGGCAGTGAGCCGGCACTCATCGTCGTCATCATCAAGCATCGTCATCCGATCAATGCCGTGCAGCTACGCCCGTTGGCATGGGCCAGAGTATGCAGCACGCTGGAGCTACCGACAGGGGCTGATAGCGTCGACGGTTCTCGTTTGTGTGCCGTGATTGTGAGTAACTTCCATTCGGCAGTGGGTGACAGTGACCGTAAATCAATGAAAGGTGCATATGTTGGCAGTGTATCAAATCAATCAATTTCAAAATCAAATCAATTTTAATCAATGCAAAGATTGAAAATAGGAAGGTTCCTTCATCAAAGCACACCTGAAAAGTTTAGAGAAAAGTTGAACCATGGAAATTTGATATGGCATGATATAGAAAATGAGGATAGAAATGCCTCTAGAGCGTTATAATTTTTTTTAGCCAAACAATTTTAGTTTGTGGGGTTCGAAATTCAACAATCTTAGCATTAACGGCTTATTCGAAAAAAAATCGAGATATCATGTCCATTTCGTGAGCTTTTGAATTAATCCCAAACCAAGTTTTTAGAAACGCTTAATTTTGTTTTATACAAAAATATACTTCATTTTCTATACCACACCGTAAAATTTCAATGAGTCCACTTTTCTCTCGATGACAGCTGGTGGTCTTCTCCTCCCCTATGCCATAGCATCATTCCATGAACGAGTATGTACAAGATACAGTGATGACTCGATTTTTAGCATGTTCAAATTTTATCTGCACTTGATTTCGTCTACACCCGGTTTTATGACAGTTTTGATAGGATTTCTTCTCGATCCAACTTGCCACATTTTTGGAAGTCTTATGACAGTCAAAAACCATGAATTGCTTTATATATGTTCTATTTGACCTCTCTGAAGATTTTTTTCGACAATATAATAATGAGCAAGTTATTTTTGACCTTTCGGTATCCTATAGCCTTTCGAGTTGTACAAAGGCAAAACGCTTAGTCCGTAAATTTGTTTTCCCATTCTTTATGCATTACTCTAAGGAAACATAAGAAAAATCTTCATTCAAATAGATCCACATGGCAGAAATACTAATATTTCAGTAAACCTTTAAAATATGGCAACTTATAATCTATCGTATTTGAACAACATTGTAATTTTTTAGTGATAATATATTTTGTGTAACAACTGAGGTCGATGTACTGAATTCAACATCAATTATGTCAACCAGAAAAATCGATCCTAACAGGCAGTTACAGGCTTAGCAGGTTACATCAGTGACGGGAAATGTCATATCGATGTCATGGAACATCTCTGTTAATAACTTTTCTCAGTCATTTACAATAATGTTTTCCATATAAACATGTAGCCTTCAAATGACCCGGAAACTTTTTCTAATAGGTAATTTCTCTAAATATGATATTGGCGGCGTGAGAGCGAATTAGTGTCAGATGACATTAATGTCATGACATTGTGACATTTTTAATCTCGCTCTCATGGCTCACACTTTGTATTTAGAACAATGATCTGTTCGACAAAGTTCTAGGACCCTTTAAGTACTACATGTTGATCATAAAACTGAACGTAAAATGACTTTTGGAAAAGTTATACGAAATTGTAATACAATGCCATGACATTTTTTGACATTTCCTACAATAGAGTCTTATATTTTCTCTAATGTATTCATGGATACAATTATGTACTGATTTTAAAATTGTTACAATTTTATTCAAACATTTTCAGCCTTTTATTAGTAAACAAAATATTGATTGACAGGTTTGCAAAATGTTAAAATTCCCAGTAAATTATATTCAAATTCAATTTTTTACAAATGAAATAATTTACCACTTCCGATATTTTTCTTTACCTCGTTGAAAGTTTTTTTCATTTTTTTACTTTTTGACGTGCAGTAGGTACACGCTTATTTTTCCTAAATTGTGATACAGTTTTCAACTCTATATAGCATGCATTTTTTAATTCATTTCTTCTTCTTCTTCTTCTTTATTGGCATTACATCCCTCACTGAGACATTGCCGCCTCGCATTAAGCACTTCCACAGTTATTAACTGCGAGGTTTCTAAGCCAAGTTACCATTTCTGCATTAGTATATCATGAGGCTAACACGATGATACTTTTATGCCCAGGAAGTCGAGACACCAATCCGAAAATTGCCTATTGGCACTGGATTCGAATCCAGCTACCTGGTCTTGCATGGTCTTGCTTTGTAGCGCGCATCTTACCGCACGCTAAGGAGGCCCGACAACTTTCATTTATGTAGAATGACGTTTAAGGTTTTGCTATTGTCAGGGGTTTTGTTGACTAAATTTTATGAAATTTGTCACTACATTCTTTGATATGCAAAGAATGTTCAGTCCAAATTCAGCGTAATTAGTTATAGAAACCCCTGACAATAATAGAACGAAACCTGCCAACCGTCATTTCTAATGTTTTATTCTCCCAATAATGCATATTATAGAAATGTCATGTTTTTACATTAATAAAGGCACGGTCTTGAAATCGATGCATAGTTTGCTTGAGAGATCCATAAATTACGTAACGCGGTAATTGGCCACCTTTAACCCCTCCCTGCCCCTCATATGTCACACTTTTGTATGACGCATCTGAAAAATTTGCATGGATCGTCACACTTTAGATAATACCCCGTTTCCCTTCAAGCGTTACGTAATTACAGGATGTTCCTTTCTCTTGTTTTGACGATACGCAAAATTGATGCTTCTTTAATCAAATATCAAAATAAGGTGATTTATTTGCTGATAACAGCGATGAAGTATTCAAGCGCAGCTCTGTGCTATTCGTACATTTATGGTTGTTTAATCGTTATTTAGTTAACATGGTTAGTGGAACGGCAAAAGGTGGGCGAGCAGCATTGATGAGGAAAGTTTCATAGTGCAGAAAACGTAGTACAGTTCAAATGTTTCAATGACGCCGCGCATATGATTGATATGACGGACGTGGTGGATTGTCACGCAAGCATCATAAACCGGATTTGCGGTAGTGAGGGAGCTCCAAAGATAAGAACATATTTTCCGCGCTTATCTATGTCATACCTGATGCGATCAGAATGATCTTCCTGGACAATCTGTTTATATTGGAAGCCTTTGGTCGTTCGTATCATCGCGATGAATTGGTAAACATGACACCGTATGCACTGAAAACAACTGTCGGATTTTATCTTCCACTCGACATCGAAATCAATTACTTATAATATCATCCGTTCGGCAAAAAAGGAGAACAATAATCCATCCATTCTGTTGAGGAAGTGGTGTACCATAAAGGCGAAGATTGGAGGAAGTAAAAGCATCGAGCAATAAGCACTTGTACGTAGGGTGAGCGAATATCCTTTATCCTGCTATCGGCGATGATATACAAATTAATACCTTGTTTATCGCTTTTGATTCATCTCCATTCGCATCGTATGAATGACGGAATTGGCTCATAGTATCTTGAATCTAAATTGGTTTTGGTGGAATGAGCCTTTGTTCATTGATTTGCATTTCAGAACATTTAAATTATTTATCAGGTTCCAGACACATTTGGACAGACTGTAAACACAAACATTTTAAGAATTTCGATTTTTAAACATAAAAAAGTTCGAAATATTTGAGCGAAGTTTGTATTCAGATGCTATCGTTTTCATTGTTTTATGCATCGTTTAATCTACAAAGTAAGGGCTGGTTTTCTCACTTATCATTTCTAACTTATAACTTTTCACTTCTCTCTACTACTTGCACTTCAATTTCTCACTTCTAACCTCTCACTCCACTTCCCACCACTACTTCACATCGCACTTTTACTTCTCATTTTCCCTTTTCACTTCTCACTTTACACACAATTTCTCACTTCACGTTTAACTTTTCGCTTCTCACCTCTCTATATTTAATTTCACGCTTTTCGAAATCTCCTCGCAGGCAAGTAATTCTAGCTGTTCTTCTCATTATCTGCCTGATGCACTTTCGGATTGAGCAACACCAACTCAACACCATCTACTGTCACTCATCCAACCTGTTCGAATGTAAAAGCTACGGCTTTTGTCCCTGCCCAAGAACGATCACATTTTGAAGAAAGCAGTATAGCAGTATGCTCCAGCACCGGGGTGCACCTGTGATAGCCGTAAGGAAGTCCCCAACCCTCCCGAAACAATCGCGCCATCCAACACCAGCAGCCTTTTTCATGACGCCATCGAAATCTCCTCGCTGACAAGTACCCAAGAAGTCCTTCATTCTCTCTGCCTGATGCACCATTAAATTGTAGCAGTACAACATCTGACGCCGTCAACATCAAAGTCCACCAATTTCCTGTCAGTAATAGTATGGATTCAGCCGAAGGCCTACTTAAAATATACTATCAGAACGTTAGAGGCTTACGCACTAAGATTGATGACTTCTTCTTTACATAGTCATAGTCCTTACAAAGACATGGCTTGATGACCGCATTTTGTCTACACAACTTTTCGGTACCTCGTATGCAGTTTTCGAAATGATCGCAACCAACGAAGCAGCACTATATCAAAGGCGGCGTCCAGTGTGGTTTACTGGTGTCCATACCACGACAACTGGATTGCTAGGATCGAATCAGTTCAGAAAAAAATCGTACCTGTCACTAACCTGTCTCCATATGAAGAACGTTACCAACCAGCATACAAAAATAAGGCAGGCTCATCACGTATGTAAACATTCAGTTTGTATGTAAACATGTGACGTCACTGCTATTCGCACAAGCTGGACCGAGACGATGCTCTACGGTCGCAGATCTTACTTTTGTACTCCAACAAGTGGCGATAAAATATGCGTCACATTCGAAGTGTCATTTTTCTAACGAGCCTACCTTGTTTCTGTATACCGTGGTTACCAACTTCTTGGACTACAAACCCTAGAACGACGACGATCCATCGTTCAAGCTCTACACTGGTGGAAATAAGTATAAAGACAAGCTCGGTTTCCATACAAAATGGCCATATTGGGAAGTCAAATCTCCGCATAATTAAAACGATTTGCATACTGTTTTTATTATTCACACGAAATAAGTAATATTGTTAACATTTATATTACTGTCAATTTAAAGTTCAACAATATGTTGATGTATAAACAATACTGTACAACATTTTAAGCCTACGGTACCGCATACAAACATTTCAAAGCTTTTTGTTTCTCTATAATTTTGTATCTTTCCTTCTTTGAAAGAAAACGATAATTAACTGCAAATTAATGATAACTGTTTTAACAACAATACGAAATATAGTCATAAAATAATCACATATTCCCTGAGGTTAGTTTTATTTCGTAGCGATTGCACATACACATCAAAATTCATATAGCACAATGATAAAACATAATAAACGTTTAAGTTCTGCAATCAGTGTGTGTTTTATTCTCATGACGCAGCATTATTTTTCCGTGTTACTGCAAAGTTTGTTTTGCTCAGTTTTGCTAGTTCGCTCAGGTTAACTGCAGCCGATTGTTTTTGTTAACATCGCAGTTCTCCGAAAATAAATGTAAGTAATATATATATGGAACTTATAAAATGTAAATAAATTACTTTTGGCTCTTGGAATGATCAATCTGACATCTTTTTCCATCTTTTGCAGTTTCTGTGGAAAAGATTTGTTGCAGTCCAACTAGGCGTAGAGTGCCGCGAACAAAATGAATTTGGATGTTATCGGTAATTGGTAAGCATTTTCACGCATTTGTTTCTGCATATCGGTACCTAATTGGATGATTTTTCCCAATTCTCTGCAGCACGATGTGACTTTTCCGGATACTTTTGAAATCTCAACCAATGAAACATGCACTCAGTGGTATGCATATTATTCCTTCGCAGATGCAAATAATTACATTTTGCCTTCAATATACATTGTAAGATGATATATGCGTTGTATTTTTATCAAATATGGAAAGAAATACCAAACAAAAACATTTCCAACTGGAGAAGGATAGGAGGTACGGTACGCGATTTTTTCTTCATAGTTATACCAGGGCCGGATTTATGGGGGGGCATGGCCCTGGCCCCACAAATCTTATGTACCGAAACCATTTTTGTACATTTTGGGGCCCTACATACCGTCGGCCCGGGCCCCTTCCGCTAAATCCGGTCCTGGTTATACCGTTCACGTAATGTATACCGTACTGTTTTCAATCTGAAACGAGGATTATACATGGACCATACCATATGGTGTGTAGCGAAAAAAATGTACTGAAAAATGCCCTTTTTTATATGTTAATTATACTTAACCGCCTATTACCCCTATGGTCAATTGGCAACAATATTCATAAAGTGGAGACCATTTATGATGAGGTTAGCTTATCTTATTTTGGAACAACTATCAGCATAGTAGGCATATTGTTATTTATAGTGTTGAACTACCTGAGAAATGGTCCACTAATGGTTCATGATTATGCGGGTCGATTCTTAGCGATTGATTGGGCTGATTTTTGCCAAGCCTAAAATGACTTGAATTTTTATTCAATGTTAGTTACATTTATGCATATATTCTGGTTATAGCGTTTCTGTTGGAAATAATTATAAAGACAGTTCCGTTGTATGGATGCTCATATAAAAAGTGGTATCTTTATATTATTGTGATTTTGAGTCAAAATCAACAGAGATGTATACAATTTACTCAAAGATCGAAAGCAAGTTAAAAACAGGTGCCTGTAAATTTTCAGCAAATCGAATCGCTACGAATCGAGATATCGATCCTCAATCATGATGAAAATGTATGAAATATGCTTGTCTTTATACTATTTCCGGCGGTATATTTGTGGCGAAAATTTTAAAAGGAGAAATTGACAACCCATCTGTTCTAACTGAGATCAATATTTACCGTTCTGCTTCGAATTGCCGGACGCTTCGAAAGCCGGACACTTCAATTGTTATTTGACTTTATTTACCATCCGACAAGTATTTTGGGTTATCAGTGCAGGAAATTCTTAGACTAACCATTTAAAATGTAAGTAATCTGCAATCTGTGGTAAAACTGAAAAATTAGAGGTAAAAGTTGAAGGCATGTCATAATCAACGGTGAATTTAGAATGTTTTCTAAAATGCAGCTTAAGACTCAACAGAATGCAGCAAGACTCAACATTAAAAAACTAAGCTCATATTTTCTATATTCTATCATTTGCAAGGGTATTAGTAATTTATTAACATAGTATGATAGCATCTTTGTCATGAATAAGAGAAATTGCTTGGGAATTCATAGCTTTATAATTTTCTTACATTTTCTGTATGTCCGGACTTCGAGGCAAGTTTTCAATAGCTTCGATTTCCGGAATCGACATGCTGAAATGATGTTAAATAACTGTTTATCAGTTAAATTAATTGAAATCAAATGATTGTAATGAGCCAGCATAGTTACAATTTCCTTAGATTTGAGTTACACTCCAAAAGAACATTGCTTGCTCTCAGCATATTTATATATACTTATACACATATTGTAATGGTATCACTTTATTAATTGACACAAGTAGCAAAACTTGCTTTCAGTTTCTAGTGGAAGGTTGTCTTCAAAATTTTTCGGAGACGCCCGGATTTATGAATTCATGTGAATTGGAATTCTTTATTTCAATCGCTCCTTTCAATCCTTGATTTCTAATAGCAAACTGAAACGGATTTCAAAAGACACATAAATACTACTAATGTCTATATTTCGAAGTATATCTTAACAATGATAAGATAATGCATAATTTTAATTCTCGATGTTCATCCCATCAAAAACAAAACAATTAAATAGTATTTGATTTATTTCTTTTTTGTGGTTTTTCCGCAGTGAGAACGCAAATTGATAAAAGAATCGATGAATCTGGTGCCATACTTCTTTGGTTGCGATGAGATGATATTCAGTGAGATGGAAATCAGCACAGTTCCCCTTTCATATTTATTTCGGTATTATTGATTAGAAAAGAATTTTGGTCATCTAATGATTCTCATGATCTATTGCAGCTTATTCACGTTGAATTTGAGAAGTAGTTTTGAAGAAAATATTTCATTATCCACAGACACGTCAAATGTCAAAAAGCGTTCTACCTTGAAAATCGAAAAGGAGGGGGGATGGTGGGTACACACTCAGTTTTAATTCTGTAGCTAAAAATCCACACAGCCGTCTGCCCAGCAAATAAAAACCTGATATTCCGGCAGAAATGACGTTTGTTAGCTGATTTTCGGCAAATTATTTGCCAATTTTCAGCAATTTTGACAGAAATCTCGGCAAAAACATGTTTGCTGGGGCTCGGCTGTGCGAAACTCGGTAAAAGTTTAACATTTTGCTGAGATCCCGGTAAAAAAATTAAGTGTGTAGATTGTATGGAACAATTAGATTCCAATGTTACATGCAGTTGTATACAATACAAATGAATCATTTTTTGAGAAACTGCATAAGTCCATTTACACTATTTCGATAAAACAACAAAAACTGTTTTTGGACAAATTTGCACGAATCTTTGATTTCTTTGATACAGATCAATAGTTTTGGCAAAACTCAACTGGGACACTTTCAGTGCAAAAATGTAAGCAGTATCACAATTGTCTTCAAAGTACGTGGACTATGTAGTTTCTCAAACAAACGAAAAAATTTCACATTCCTGAACAAAATTTTTTTTTTATTTTCTACAATACGTTTTTGGAGAGGATTCAGATATATAAAAATCTCATTTTGGCCAAAATGTTACATATGCAGTTTCTCAAACAAACGGTTAAATGTGTATAGAAACCTTACCTTACAGAATCATATTAATCAGAAATATGAATGCTATATCCTAGTTGTCTTTGAACGAATTAAATGGCTATTCTAGAATCAATATAGGAAACTCTGTCCGGAAATTGAACAAATTTCCGTATTTGAAGCATCCCTTATACTGTGTCCGGATTTCAAAGCAAGCGATGTTCAATGTTTTCGATTATATTAGCTATTTCATGCATACAAAATGTCATTTTCAGTACACTACAGCACATTTGATAAGTTAATCTTGACAGGATCTGCTATCATTAAGTGTCAAGTACTTAATTCCGTTTGAAATATTGAACTGAAAATTCAGCAATGCTTAGGTGTCCGGACTTCGAGTCAAAACGGTACGCTCCAACAAGAATTCTACGCCAGCGGAATTTCTTCCACCTTGAAACGCGAAACGTTGAGTATGGTCAGCATGATCCTATTAGATTTATGTGTAGTATTTTCAATGACGTTTTTGAACTGTTTGTTTTCAACTTAACCACGCGGACCTTTCAAGAACGACTCTCATTAAGACGATAACTATTTTCAAGGTGAAAAAACACAATTTTTAAGGCATTTTAATATATTAATATTAGTTAGTGTATTAAGCCCTAATTGTTCATTAAGACCACCAAAGTGTCAGATGAATGTATACAAATAAACAAACAAACTCTCATTTTTCGCTTTTCATTTTTTACTTCGAATTTCTCATTTCTAACTTCTCTCTCCTCACATCACATTTCTCACTTCCCACTACTCACTTCGCACTTCTCACTTCTTTATTGCACTTTTCTTATCACTTTTCACTACACATCAATTTCACTTACTTTTCTCTACTAATTTCTCACTTCTCATTTTTCACTTTTGCTTTTCACTTCTCACTTTTCATAGCATAGCATAGCATAGCATAGCATACCATAGCATAGTTACGGTGTACTTCGTAGATTGGACACTAGTGATACACATGTTTTTCTTTTGAAATCCTTATTCAGATTGCTATCAGAAATCAAGGTGGTGTGGTCCCTGGTTTCAATCTAGAATTAAAATCACAAAGCAAGAGGATTACTACTCCTGGCCACGCCATCTTCACCGTAACTTGGAGGGGAAGGAAGTGTTGGTGTGGTACTACTTAACGAGAGGCCACCGACTCAGCGACACCCTCATAAGTACCACGGAATTGGATGTTGGGAGAGGTATTCGGTCAGGATTTGCCTGTAGCTGACAATGTGACGAGGTAGATCTTATACCGTAACACACCACGGAAAGGTGTCTACCCAGCGTTACGGGGTCTACTTTTGCTTTTCACTTCTCACTTTTCATTTTTCACTATTACTTTTCACTTCTTATTTCTCACTTCTCACCTTTCACTTCACACTTCGAATTTCTCACCGCTCACTTTTGATTTTTCACCTCTCACTTCTCTCTATTTCCTACTTCTCATTTTTCACTTTTTACTTCTCATTTATTTATATCTTACTTCTGACTACTCTTTTGTCACTTATTATTTCCACTTCTTTCTTTCCACTTCTTACTTTTAACTTTCACTTATTACTTTTCATTTCTCACTAGTTTCACACTTCGATTTTTTTACATCTAACTTCTCACATCTCTTTTCTCTCTTCCCACTACTCACTTCTCACTTCGCACTTCTTACTTCTCATATCTCACTTCTCCCTTCTCACTTATACCTCCTTATATCTCAGTTCTGACTTCTCATTTCTCACTAACTACTTTTCACTTCTAACTTCTAATTTTTCACTACTCACAACTACATCGTACTTCGAATTTCTCACTTCTAACTTCTTATTTCACACTTCCCACTACTCACTTCGCACTTTTCACTTCTTATAAAGACAGGAACACCGTCTTCGACCAGAGGTCGTACAGACTGAACACTTAACACCTAGACAACGGATAGGACACCTAACACCCAGTGGACCCGATCACGAAAAGTTTTCTCCTTACCGGGCGGGAATCGAACCCACGAACTCCATAACCCATGCGTCAGACAATTGACGTGCTAACGCACGGCCACGAAGCCCACAGCCCTTACTTTCACTTTTCACTTCACACTTCGAATTTCTCACTTCTGAGATCGCAGCAAGCCATGCGCGCGGTTGCTTTCAAATTTGCTGTCACGTTTTTGTTCGTTTCCACAAAAAATAGATTCGGCTGATGGATATGTTTTGCATATGTACTAGAGGAGAAAAGTTTAAGTTATTTGAAGTTTGAGATTTGGTGACAATTACTCTAGTGTATTCTTATTAGAGCGCGCGGAATCGTTTGTGTAGTTTGTATACGCGGATGTATTTGGTAAACATATGTTTGAATGTGTAATAATACCAGGAAAATATGGTTCAACAACGAATTGCTCGGAATAGCGCTGGAATAGTTGTGATTTTTTAGTGGACACTAGTTGTGGTCTTTTCTTTCTCAGTTCATTTATCCGGAATTTGATCAATCTGTTGAGATTGTTTCAATATGTTTTACATAATTCCAAAACTAAACGCGCTGGATTTAAAATCCGGAAGTTTGTTTATGGATCCATTATCAATGATAATGGTAGCATAAACAGGCGGGCTTATGAAGTGAAAGGTCCTCGACTGGACGTCTCGGACTGGACGTCTCGGACTGGACCTCGGACTGGACGTGAGTTACCAGGCAGTCTGAAATGGGTCACCGATGCTCAGTTGAGCTAACACCTTCTAACTCCCGGGCTAAAGCTGACTTTATTAAAGACAGCTTTCTTCCATAATACCACTGCCGGACAGTGGGGGTTAGATTGAAGATACACACACATATAACTTCTTATATCTTACATCTGACTTCTCATTTCTCACTTTTCACTTGTAACCTCTAACTTTCTACTTCTTACTTTTCATTTTTCACTATTACTTTTCACTTCCCTCTACTCACTTCGCACTTCCAATTTTTTACTTATTCCTCACTTTCCACTACTCACTTCTTGTTTTGGACTTCTCATTTCTCACTTCTAACTTTTCACTTCTTATTTGTTACTTCTAGCTTATTATTTCTCACTTCAAACTTCTAACCATATCGTGCACTGCCGTAATCTGAAAAAGTGACGTAACGCCATTTTCCAAGAATGGTGTTAACGAGTACTACTCAAAGGAGATATCAACTTACGGAGGGAACGCAGTGTGCTAGATTCAAGGGGCTTTGAATTTAACATCGAGTAAGGGAAAATATCGAGCAACAGAACATCGAGTTAGGGAGAGTTCACTGTATATGGTTGTACCAAGATGGCGTTAAACAACTTGTTAATTTACAATGTTCTGAAAACTCAGATGTGAATATGTGAATACTTTCCTTTCGATGGGACTCGAACCCACGACCCTCAGTACGCTAGACTGGAGCTTTAACCAACTAAGCTACGAAGGACCTCCGTCGGCTTTTTCGCAACTTAGCGGCTACTGAATGAGCCCGAGATTCCCAAATTGGACGCATAGTCAAATCACTCACAATCCATTGGTCAAGTCAACCCTTCCACATGTGTATAGTACGGTGGGGCGCAGTTGTATGAAATAACGCAAACTTCGTCCGATCAAGTGAGATCAAGGTCCATCACTGCTAGAGATTCAAACAGCCATCCAAAGCATGAAATCGAATAAAGCCACAAGATGCTCAAAGCTGACCCCATGACATCCGCTCAACTACTGCATCGTTTATTTCGTAATATCTGGGACACGCAATCTCCTTGGTCGACTGGATGCAAGGTATCTCAGTGAAGGTGCCCAAAAGTGTGACCTGACTGTATGCGAGAACTGGCGAGGCATTATGTTGCTGTGTACTCGTTCTCAAAGTTCTGTGTAAAATTCCTAGCCGGATTCAGGAGAAGATCGATGCGACTCTCCGGCGGCAGCAAGATTCCGTGCCGGAAGATCCTGTGTGGACCATATTGTACGTTCCGCATCATTCTGGAGCAGGTCAACGAATTCCAAGAGTCCCTTTACTTGGTATTCATTGACTACGAAAAGCTTTCGACCGTCTCAATCACGAGAATATGTGGGGTGCCCTGAGACGCAAGGAGTTCCAGAAAATCATCGGCCTCTTAGAGGCACAGCGAGGCCTTCTCGTGTAGAGTGCTGCAACAAGTCTTGTCGACCCTATCCGGGTCAGCGTGGAGGCAAGAATGTATTCTATCACGTTACTGTTCCTCATCGTAATCGACGAGATTCTGGTAAATGCGATTGACCGTGAACAAACCGCGGGCTGTTATGGCAGCCTATAACCATGGAGCACCTAAACGACTTCGAATTGGCTGATGATGTTACGCTAGCGAAACATGTGTACAGTGGAGAACACCAACGGCTGCAGGTGTTCATTAACGATCTGCGGTATATAATTCGGGCCTGGTGGCCTCAAACTGGATCTCAAACAACGAGCTCCATCGTCGTTGTCACCAGAGGCAGATAGCAACAGAAATTCGGATCGGAAGTGGGGCTGGACGGCCACACTCTACGTAGGGGCGGAAACGAAATCTGTAAACAAGCATTGACTGGAATCCAGCGGACATCGCAGCAGAGGCAGACTCAGAGGCTCGGCGGCGGCCTCAGTAAAGAAATAAAAAAGTCGACCGAAATCTAACCTGGCAACAGGTTAAAGCGAGCCGGCAACACTCAGGATGGAGATCTTTCAAGTCGGCCCTTTGCACCACCGGAGGTGTACAGGATCCATAAGTAAGTAAGAGTTAATAAACCGCCCGTTAAAATTCTCGACGCTTTTTCAGTAACAGGCTTGGCAGTTATGGCAACCACTCTTCTGCTCTCATACGCCATGGGTTTAATTCCAGATCGTTTCCATCTCCATCATTGACCATTCTAGCAGTCACTGCTAGAAGTGAATCAAAACTATTTCTGTTTTCTTATTTGAAAAATAAACGAGCTGATTATATAATTTTGATCCTGTATCAAAGATTTTTTCAAGCAAAATTTGTTTTTGAAAAAAACAATGAAGCGTTCTTCAGAAAAATAATAACAACTACCGAAAAAAAAGTTAAAGATGAGAGATGTTTCATATCTGGAGAAATCTCTTCTAGAGATGGTCGTGAGCATTGTACCACATCCGCGTATGATTCCGCAGATGAAAGCTGAGAAGTTGCTCTGCTCTAGGATGGAAGACTTTCATTCATTCCCGGATCGAACGCAACGACTAAGGGAAGATATTCTGAACTGTGATGCTGGAAGTGAAACATTGATTGTGTTCATTTCGAAAATGTTTCCTGTAGATAGGAAAACGTTGCCACAATCCGTGGCAGATAGTTTATCTAAAATGACGTTGTTGGAGGACTGCGTTGAGCAGGATGATTGTGAGGAAGCCTTTCTTGCTTTTGCACGAGTCTACAGCGGAACACTAAAGCAAGGTGATAAGGTGTACGTGATAGGTCCAAAGCACGATCCTAGAAATCTGTTGTCGGAGAATTACGATTTGGAAGCATCGCCACACATAACACAGGTAGGTAAGCAACTATGTGCTAGAAAATATTATTCTCGATTACCAAATATCAGAAGACAATTGATTACATTTTAACTCATTTCAACTGTATATGCATTTTACAGGTAAATGTAGATCATCTATTTATGTTGATGGGTCGACAATTGGAGATGATCCCGTCCGTCCTGGCAGGAAGCATAGCAGGAATTGCTGGTCTCCAGAATCACGTATTGAAAACGGCAACCCTCAGTAATACTCCCTACTGTCCTCCATTTGTGGACCTGCCAGCGATAGCTACTCCGATTCTTAGAGTTGCAGTCGAATCCAAGGACATTCAACACATGCCAAAGTTGGTCCGAGGATTGAAACTTTTGAATCAAGCGGATGCTTGCGTAGAAGTCCGCATCCAGGAGAGCGGAGCACGTGCTCTTAACTCTAGGGGAGGTCCACTTGGAACGATGTATCAAGGATCTGGAAGATACCTACGCCAAAGTCAAACTCAATGTATCCAAGCCGATTGTTCCGTTCAAGGAGACGATTGTTAAATTTGTTCCTACTTCCGAGGAAAACCCAGAGGAAGAAATTGCGAAAGAAAGAGAACGAGATAAAACTGTGACGATCTACACACCTAACAAACAAAGCTTTATCAAACTGATCGCAATTCCTCTACCAGACGAAGCGACTGAGCTTCTAGAACGATGTAATTCCCTTTTGAAGGCATTAGCCAAGGCTCATGAGGCGAAGGAGATTTCGCACAATCTTAAAGAATCTCTGGAAGAACTCAAAGTTCGGCTTAGTAACATTTTTACCGAATGCGAAACTGAAGATCTGCAATCAACTTCAGTGGATAAAATTTGGAGTTTTGGTCCGAAGAAAAGTGGCACCAACATACTGATGAATTATTCCTCTTTCTGCCATCCCTCGGTGTGGAGTTTACGACAAAGCTCCACTGAGCAAGTAACCGACATACGGCAGAGTTTGGAATCATCCTTCGTTAATGGATTTCAGTTGGCTAGTTTGGCAGGACCGTTGGCAGACGAACCAATGCAGGGTGTTTGTTTTATTGTGCAGGAATGGAATATTGCCGCTCCTGATACGGAAGCCGATGAATCAAGTTCCACTGTTTTATCACATGGACCCCTTTCTGGTCAAATAATGTCCATCGTCAAAGAAGGCTGCAAGAAGGCATTCCAGAGTCAGCCCCAACGGTTGGTTCATCCGATGTACAGCTGCAACATCACCGTCAATTCGGACGTTCTAGGCAAACTGTATGCAGTGATCGGTCGGAGACAGGGCCGAATCGTTTCGGCTGATCTGATCGAAGGAAGCGGACAGTTCGACGTTAGTGCTCTGATTCCGGTGATCGAGTCGTTCAATTTCGCCACCGAAATTCGCAAGCAGACGTCGGGTTTGGCAATGCCACAACTGGTGTTCAGCCATTGGGAGGTAATTTCTGGATAAAACATTTTCAGTACGGTTATTGACATCACCTTTTCAGATCGTGAACATTGATCCCTACTGGGTGCCGAGCACGGAAGAAGAATACGAACAGTACGGCGAGAAGGCGGATTTCACCAACATTGCCAAGGTTTATATGGATTCGATTCGAGAACGGAAGGGACTGTCAGTGGAGAAGAAAACTGTGGAGCACGCCGAGAAACAACGGACCCTTTCAAAAAATAAATGATGTTGTTGATGTTTCCTCCTGATGCTTTATGTATTAAATGTAAATAATTAGCAAGTGGTAGTATTTATATTTAAATTAATAAGAATGTAAATTTTTATCACCGATTCAATATACTATTTGTTGTTTTAGAAGAACGAAGAAACCCAGTCGTCAGTTTCCAGATCAATGGCAAGGCTAATAGCACATACAGACACACCACATGGAACAAACACTAACAACAATTCCAAAAAATCGTATTACTTTTGTTATTATTATTTATTCAGACTAAGACCGAAGTGGCCTGTGCGGTATATAAGAGTCTTCTCCATTCGGCTCGGTCCATGGATACACGTCGCCAACCACGCAGTCTACGGAGGGTCCGCAAGTCATCTTCCACCTGATCGATCCACCTTGCCCGCTGCGCACCTCGCCTTCTTGTGCCCGTCGGATCGTTGTCAAGAACCATTTTCACCGGTGTGAACGATGGATGGTTTTCCCAGCAGCTCATGCAACTCGTGGTTCATTCGTCTCCTCCACGTACCGTCCGCTATCTGCACCCCACCATAGATGGTACGCAACAGTTTTCTTTCGAAAACTCCAAGTGCGCGTTGATCTAAAATTAAATATTACCAGGGGAAATAAGTAAAAAATATTTAATATTATGAACATAAACAATACTGGCAACTGCTGTATTATAATTGTTTCATTTCGAACTGTTCCTTTTCTTCAAAAGCTCTGCAGCTTTCCAACTTTTCCAACAGATGGCTACAAAAAAAGCTAAATGGAAAAGTTGGATCAATGAATTGTTTTAAAAGAGATCGTCAAAGAATAAAAATATTTCGCCAAATTAATTGCAATTTTCGATTTCAAAATTTTGAGGTTTATTATTTACTACGTTACTGAAAAGCTATTATGAGCTAGAGTTCGGGTGTAGATTGGCTTTACTACTGCGATTGTGGTTCCTCGCCTCCAGGGTTTTCTACAAAATATATTTTATTTGCTACACACTTCAGTCTTCAAAATTAAAATGCCCAATTGGCTCTTATTAAAGTTTCTAGAATTGGTTTGGGCCAACATGGTGAATTTTATTTAGGCTTTGAATAAATGCCCATAAGATTGTGCTTATTATATTCACATTATCAAACTGTATCGCGTCTGTCAAGTGTCAATGTGCTAAGTGGTATTATCAATATCTCGAAAATGGACAATACAAGCGACGTCATCAACAACAACACAGGAGAATCCCCGCGGTTTTGAACAGAAGTGGTTCGAGCAAGACTCATCATGGAAGCTAGAGACAGCCAACAAATCCGGTGAACTCTTTCCATGTACCTCTCTTGTACTGTAGCTGAAATAGATTTTGATATTTTCTAATTTCCTTAAATACTCAAATTACCTTATCAACGGTTCATATGTTTGTGGCTTGTAATTAAAATTAAATATTACCAGGGGAAATAAGTAAAAAATATTTAATATTATGAACATAAACAATACTGGCAACTGCTGTATTATAATTGTTTCATTTCGAACTGTTCCTTTTCTTCAAAAGCTCTGCAGCTTTTCAACTTTTCCAACAGATGGCTACAAAAAAGCTAAATGGAAAAGTTGGATCAATGAATTGTTTTAAAAGAGATCGTCAAAGAATAAAAATATTTTGCCAAATTAATTGCAATTTTCGATTTCAAAATTTTGAGATTTATTATTTACTACGTTACTGAAAAGCTAATATGAGCTAGAGTTCGGGTGTAGATTGGCTTTACTACTGCGATTGTGGTTCCTCGCCTCCAGGGTTTTCTACAAAATATATTTTATTTGCTACACACTTCAGTCTTCAAAATTAAAATGCCCAATTGGCTCTTATTAAAGTTTCTAGAATTGGTTTGGGCCAACATGGTGAATTTTATTTAGGCTTTGAATAAATGCCCATAAGATTGTGCTTATTATATTCACATTATCAAACTGTATCGCGTCTGTCAAGTGTCAATGTGCTAAGTGGTATTATCAATATCTCGAAAATGAACAATACAAGAGTGATTCAGAAAATGTCAAATGGATCTCGGCCAGTGTGGATAAGGATGACACCACCGGATGGAAACTGTCTTCCGGCATCAATCGTCTATGCACTTGAAGGCAATGATAATGAAATGCAACTTTTTCCTGCAACATGGAACCTAATTATCTTTCATATTTGTTACCTTGAACACAGGAATAGAGTTTGGGACCTCAGAACACTCGGAAGCTATACAGAGCTTGCGAAAGCGGTGTGTTGATCATATACGCCAAAACGCGGATGATTTTCATATCATTATATTATCCGAAGTATGTGAACTACAGCAGCTATCCCAGCATGAATTACATCCCGATGTCCAGAAAGCTCTGATAGATGAATACGTTACTAATCTGCAGGTGAACCGTACATGGTGTGGCGCTGAAACGATCATCTCTGTTTCTCAAATATTTGATGTGAACATAACAGTTCACACTGAAAATGCACCCCCACTAAATTTTGAATCACCTAATGGAGGTAGTATGAATATAAATTTATACTTCAGTGGCCATCCGATTAAAAACCATTACGATGTAGTTGTGAGAGTATCGGAGGACCACAGGCAAATGACTGGACAAGATACAAGAGCTACGGGCAACAGTTTTTCTAACAAGACAAAACCGATTCAGTTCCCAGTTAATAGTCGAGCGATTATCAACCTCAACGACACCAACACAAATGAAAGGATGGAGTCTCAGGCTGTAGACTCGAATAATCACACAATACTTGACGCTGTATTATCATGCCTGATAGAAGCAGACCCCATGAGTTGGCCATATAAAATGAATGTTCTGAACCTTAAAAAGGCAATGATTAACGAAATTGACAGCAAATTACATCATTACAAAGAGAAGCTTTGTTTAACTGAGGACCAGCTGAAGAACATGCTCACCCACTGGGATGTGGTAGAACAAGATATCGATGTTGCAGCTTGTTACGCTATCGCAAACCTGATAAAAAGGGACATTGTAGTGTTTGAAAAGGACACGACCCAGCTATTTCAAGGAACAAACAGCGCTACTTATAAGCAAATCCACATTGAACGTAGGGGTGGTGCTTTCTTCTCCAAACCTCTCTCATATAGTAACTCAGTCTTCGCCATGAATGTCAGAGAGAATTCCCCAAGTCAAATGTATGAGTAAGTACATGTTGTCTAGAGTAGTCTTATGAAACCATTTCGATGAGATACAGATTTTTTATTTATTTTTAATTTTTATTTTGGATTTTTATGTTTCACCTTTTTTAGCACAACTACGTTGGATATGGAGGACAGCTTCACGCCAGGAATGGTTACGAGTACCAACAACCTCACATATTCGCACAACTCCGATAGACTCACGATAGCTTCTATCAACGCACGAGGATGTTCAACGAGTGAAAAACGGAATGCCATGGACACTGAGTTACGTAAGAGAAATATTGACATCTGCGCGATACAAGAAACTAGAACTGTCTGGGCATCGGCAATTACGGAAAACTACAATTGGCACTTCAGTCCAACAACATCACCAACCAGTCACAGAGGTACAGGTATTATGGTCAACAAGCATTCGAACGTAGCCTTAAGACAGTTCCGAACATTCTCGCAAGACATTTGTAGTGCCTGGGTACAAAAAGGAAAAATCGAGTTCATTGTAATCGTTGTTCACATTCCATCAGATGGTAGAAAGTCAGATGTTTTTGCTCAGATAACCGGAATCATATCGAAGATTCCTCACGGTGACGAGTATATAATAATTGGAGACTTCAACGGACATATCGGTTCGGAAGACATAAAAGAAGAGTTCAAACAATTGATTGGCAAGCAGCTACTGCACAGGACCTGCAATGAAAACGGCTTCTTTTTATTGCAGCTGGTGACTCAATTTGATCTGTCTATACGAAATACATTCGCGAGGTCTAAGTCAGTTCTCCAAACATGGTCGAATCAAAAGTCATCGTCTCAAATTGACCACATTCTGCAGCCAAAGTGGTCAAACCTAAGAATAAAGGAAAAACACATCAGAGCGGAATGGGCTAAGTTGTTCAAATCTGATCACAAAATACTTATTTCCACCATTAGAGCACCATCTTATTATAATACTACTCGGTCCGCACCGCCGTTTCAAAAACACAGCAACAAGTGGGACGTAAAACTGTTGTCAAATGAAAGACACAAGAAGAAGTACACGGAATGTGTCTCCCGTCGACTGAATGAGAAAGGCATCGATACGCAGAACAACCCAAATTGGCACGAACTAAAAAATACGTTAGGGGATGCGGCAACCGAAGCTATACCTCTGAACAAAAAAATCCCAAGGACACCTAAAACATGTAAGGCGTACTCGAGATTACAGAAAATGCGTTTCCGACGGTGGAAATTTCCGGACGTGGAACGATTTGAGAAAGAACTATACTTGGCCAGGAAGGAATTTGAACAAACAAAAATGGAAAGCGTTTGGCGATCTTGGAAGAACTTCTTCAGTCATATTCACGGCATAGAACCACACTTAAGAGTAAGGAAAACATACGAATTCTTGAAGCAACACAAAAAAAACGCTACTCGAAAAAATGTCGGACGCAACATAAACCAACACAAATGGCTGGAGGCTTTGCTTGAGTCAGTCGTCGAAAACCAAATGCTCCAACTGCTTCCAGAAGATGAAATAGTACCGCCTCCCTCACTTCAACAAATAAAGGACATAGTGAGTGAGTTCAGAAATGGGACGTGTCCAGGACTGGACGGTATCAATGCAGAACTTTTAAAGCATGCTCCCGTTGAATTCTTCGTAGAGCTTGAGAAAGTTATCAAGCACATCTGGGTGAATAATGAAGCTCCCGAGAAAATAACGGAGACAATACAGATACTTATTCCCAAAAATATATCATCTAAAAATACTACAGACTTCAGGAGGATTACCTTGTGTAACGTTGCATACAAGATCATTGCAACGTACACGTTGAGAAAGCTGGAAAAAACGATAGAAGTTCTGCCACCTTAGCAAGCTGCTTTTCTGAGTAACAGGACAGTAGAAGATCATATTTTCACGGTAAAAAGGATAACAGAGGAGTTTTGGAACACCGGAACAAAAGTCTACGTCTTTGCACTTGATATAAAACAAGCATTCGATTCGGTTAGCCACCCTGTATTAATTGATGCTCTAAAATATCTCCGGGTTCCAAATTATATTATAAATAGAATAATAAATCTTGGACTGTACGAAAAAACCTGTATCAAATGGTTAAACCAACGAACGCCCAAGGTAAAGAAGAGCAAAGGTGTCAAACAGGGATGTCCTCTTTCACCGAGACTATTTACAATAGTGTTGCACTATGTGCTATGCCGTTTGAAGGAACAGTTCCCAGACATACATCTCGAGCAGAAACGGAAAATCAAAACACCATTGATTCTCGCTTATGCCGACGACCTTCTAATCATTTGCGAAAATCTTGACAAATTGAATAGGATTACCGCCGCGCTGAAAATTTTATTAGCGGAAGCCGGTTTGGAGATACACCCTGGAAAGTCGGAGGTTGTTATAAGGGACCCTTTCTCTACTAAGGAACCAATAATTGAGGAAGTGGAATTAGGAGGAATGAATATCGAGTCATGTTCTTCTCTGAGATATTTAGGCATTTATATAACTGCCACGTTGAATCGGCCCGAAACCATTCGACAAAGGTGCTTGAAGGCAACGAGTGAGTAAGGTCATTCTACCATTTCTCCAAAAAAATAAGCCACCTTGGGATATAGTCAGAAAGATTTATGCTACGGTGATTATTCCAACAGTATCGTTTGGACTCAACGCAATGTCTCTGACATTACAAAATCGAAAATCGCTCCGCCGTTTCGAGAGGAAAATAGTAAGGGAATGGTTGGAGGCCTCAGGGCATAAGAAGAGCACATCCACCAGAACATTACTACTGAATCGCACTATCACCAAAAAAATTCGGATTCACAGAATAATGTACTGGGGCCATATCATGCGAAGAAAGGAAAATCATCTCCTACATGTGGCTTTCAATTGCGAATTTGATGGTCCAAAACGAAAGTGCAGACCCTGTGATACTTGGCACCAATCTTTAGATAAGGATTTAGCATCGTTTGGGAAGAGCAGGCAGGATTACGAAGAGCTGGTACAAAACAAAACCGCATTACGCAAAGAAGTGTATAAGCTGTTTGATTTTCCGGAGGCCTCCGATAGCGAGGAGTCCCAATGTGACGCATCATAATTAACGGAATACGAATGAAATAAAGTTTGAAGCTAATGAAATACATGGGCAAAATTAATAAAACAAAATGATTATACCACAAACCTTAAAACAGATGTGTGCATGTATGGTTTACTTAGTCTATGCGTTTGCATGTGTGGGTGTTAGTGAGTAAGTGAGAGTGCGTGCGTAAGAGTAAGTAACGGGTGTTGCTCGACGGCGTATGTATGTACCCGATTCATCTACGAAGGAGCTCAAGTGGTAACAACACTTGCTTACATAATCATAATAAATGCATATTATACAACTTCCTTGAAAGATGTCCTTTTTATAATATTTATCTACCTTTTTGAAGTATATTATTTTAAAATTTAATTTCTCGATTACAGCAAGCGAAATTCTGGACCACACGACTATAAGACATCATCAACTGAAAGGAGCACCCTATAACTTTTCTACAGCCTTGCTCCCAACGAAAATCTTAATAATATATGTATATATACCATCATTATATGAAAGCGTTTGGTACGGGAGGTCCACGCTTTCTTCCTTTCCCCCCGATTCCGGGATATGAGAGTACTTCGGATACTCAATTATTCCAAAGTTGCTTATATTCCGGAATCATCTCTGCGGCACATACTGCGTAGTTGGCCTGGCCGTAAGAAAAGAAAAATGACGGAATATAGAAACCGTCATTTTCCAGGATGCTCTCAAGTATAGGCTACGCAAGTATGAGATTAGATTAGATTAGATTAGAAAACTCCAAGTGCGCGTTGATCCTCCACGAGCATCGTCCAGGTCTCGTGTCCGTAGAGGACTACCGGTCTAATGAGCGTTTTGTAGATTGTCAGTTTAATACAGCGGCGAACTCTATTCGATCGGAGCGTCTTGCGGAGTCCAAAGTACGTACGATTTCCAGCCACTCTGCGTCTCCGAATTTTTCTGCTGGTATCATTTTCGGCAGTCACCAGTGAGCCCAAGTACACAAATTCTTCTACCACCTCGATTTCGTCACTACCGATGTAAACTCGCGGTGGGTGGCTCACATTTTCTTCTCTTGAACCTCTTGCTATCATGTACTTCGACGTACATCCGATCCCGATCCGCTTAGCTTCCCTCTTCAGTCTGATGTAGGCTTCCTCCATCTTCTTAAAGTTACGTGCCATAATATCTATGTCGTCGGCGTAGCCAAATAGTTAGACGGACTTGCTGAAAATTGTACCACTCGTGTCGATCCCTGCCCTTCGTATTACCCCTTCCAAAGCGATGTTGAACAGCAGACACGAAAGACCATCACCTTGCCGTAACCCTCTACGCGTTTCGAAGGGACTCGAGAATACCCCTGAAACTCGAACTACGCACATCACCTGATCCATCGTCGCTTTGATCAACCGTGTCAGTTTATCCGGAAATCCGTCAGTTCAATCAAAGTTAATTGCCTATTTCCGGGGATTAAACCACCCGACTTGGACATTAATTTAATGTATTGGAGGTAACCACTTTCCCTTCGATGGGACTCGAACCCATGACCCTACAGTACGCTAACTGGTGCTTTAACCAACTAAGCTACGAAGGATCTCCGTCGGCCTCCACAACCTAGCGGCTACTGAACGAGCTCGAGATTCTCAAATTGGACGCATAGTCAAATCACTCGCAATCCATTTATCAAGCCAATACTTCCACATGTGTATAGTACACGTTCACATTAGAGGAGCGTGAGTATTTAGAATGTTTGGCGGCTACACACATTCTTCATCAGCAACTGTACTGATCAAGTGAGGTTGTGTAAGCTATTTGCCAGTCGGTCGTCAAGCTCAGACCCGACCGCATTGCGTAGGCAAGAGCACGCAACTCAGGTTCAGTTTAATCAAAGTTAATTGCCTATTTCCGGGGATTAAACCACCCGACTTGAACATTAATTTACAACGAGTCAAATTTAATTCAAACTATTGAAGAAGATGTAGTATAGTAGAAGAAGTGGGAAATCTTCAACACGGATTGGCTCAAACATCGAGTCGAGAGAAATATTCCCGAAGTTATCACCACCATTGGCAGAGCGATTACGTGGTCAAGAAAACTATAGCTCATGAGCCTTTGCTATTAAGATGGTGTTACGTTAGAGCAAGATTACCGGTGGTGAGTTTAAGCCGTTTGGCAGCGCAGTATCATTACTTGACACTTTACCGGTCGCTACTAAACGCTATAACAGTAGCGCGACTGGGAGGTGACCAAATTTGGTAGCACAATAAGAGCGCTGCTATTTGATGAACTGTCAAACGTCACCGGTACGGAATACAGCAACCAAATTGAGAGCCGAAAATAGTGACCGATACGGAAACGAGTGACGAAACTAAAATGAAAGCGCTGCGCGGATGATTAAAATGCTCGCGACCGATAATGATGCTCTTAGTAATTTTTGTCAGTAATTCATATGAATAGTAACGTGTACAAGCTTAATATCTAAAACCCAGAAAGGATTTTGAGCGTGTACAACAAGTAAAAAAACAAAAACACCGCATGGGCACATCGAAAACAACATAACGAAAAACAGCTGTCATCGGAAGCTCAGCGAAAAGCGGAAACATTGCATCCGGTGAACACACACACCTTATCCGCAAACAGTGAGTCGGCAGGCAAAAGTGGTTCGGTCTAGTAACACTCCAAACTGACCGAAGTGAGACGAAAATCACCTGGAATTTCGCAGTGGAAAACAGTTGAATCATTTGTTTGAGAAACTGCATTCCATTTTACACTATTTCGAGAAAACAACAAAAAACTGTTTTTGAACAAATTCGCACCGAATCATTCGATTTCTCCGATACAGATCAATAGTATTTGGCAAAACTCAACACCCTGGGGCACTTTCAGTGCAAAAAATGTTAACAGTACTCCACAATTGCTCTTCAAAGTACATGGACATATGTAGTTTCTCTAACAAACGAAAAAAAATTCATACACACCCGAACAAAAAAAAAATTCGTGTTTTTTGCCAGAATACGTATTTTTGGACGAGGATTCATTCATTTTCATTTCATTTATTTAGTTTACATCTAAACAGATAACACTGAATCAACAATTTGACGCCACAATACACGGTTCGAGGCCGCATCTCTCCATCCTCGGATACGCCCCACGCTCGCCAAGTCGTTTTGCACCTGGTCTGCCCATCTCGCTCGCTGCGCTCCACGTCGTCTCGTACCTGCCGGATCGGAAGCGAACACCATCTTTGCAGGGTTGCTGTACGGCATTCTTGCAACATGTCCTGCCCATCGTACCCTTCCGGCTTTAGCTACCTTCTGGATACTGGGTTCGCCGTAGAGTTGGGCGAGCTCATGGTTCATTCGTCGCCGCCACACACCGCCTTCTTGCACACCGCCAAAGATGGTCCTAAGCACCCGTCTCTCGAATACTCCGAGTGCTTGCAAGTCCTCCTCGAGCATTGTCCATGTTTCATGTCCGTAGAGGACAACCGGTCTTATAAGCGTCTTGTACATGCCACATTTGGTGCGGTGGCGAATCTTTTTGGACCGCAGTTTCTTCTGGAGCCCGTAGTAGGCCCGACTTCCACAGATGATGCGCCTTCGTATTTCACGACTAACGTTGTTGTCAGAAGTTAGCAAGGATCCTAGGTAGACGAATTCCTCGACCACCTCGAAGGTATCCCCGTCTATCGTAACACTGCTTCCCAGGCGGGCCCTGTCGCGCTCGGTTCCGCCCACAAGCATGTACTTTGTCTTTGACGCATTCACCACCAGTCCAACTTTTGTTGCTTCACGTTTCAGGCGAGTGTACAGTTCTGCCACCTTGGCAAATGTTCGACCGACAATGTCCATGTCATCCGCGAAACAAATAAATTGACTGGATCTGTTGAAAATCGTACCCCGGCTGTTACACCCGGCTCTCCGCATGACACCTTCTAGCGCAATGTTGAACAACAGGCACGAAAGTCCATCACCTTGTCTTAGTCCCCGGCGCGATTCGAACGAACTGGAGTGTTCGCCCGAAATCTTCACACAGTTTTGCACACCATCCACCGTTGCTTTGATCAATCTGGTAAGCTTCCCAGGGAAGCTGTTCTCGTCCATAATTTTCCATAGCTCTACGCGGTCTATACTGTCGTATGCCGCCTTGAAATCAACGAACAGATGGTGCGTTGGGACCTGGTATTCACGGCATTTTTGAAGGATTTGCCGTACAGTAAAGATCTGGTCCGTTGTCGAACGGCCGTCAACGAAGCCGGCTTGATAACTTCCCACGAACTCGTTCACTTATGGTGACAGACGACGGAAGATGATCTGGGATATCACTTTGTAGGCGGCATTAAGGATGGTGATCGCTCGAAAGTTCTCACACTCTAGTTTGGCGCCTTTCTTGTAAATGGGGCATATAACCCCTTCCTTCCACTCCTCCGGTAGCTGTTCGGTTTCCCAGATTCTGACTATCAGTTTGTGCAGGCAAGTGGCCAGCTTTTCCGGGGCCATCTTGATGAGCTCAGCTCCGATACCATCCTTACCAGCTGCTTTATTGGTCTTTAGCTGTTGAATGGCATCTTTAACTTCCCTCAAGGTGGGGGCTGGTTGGCTTCTATCGTCCGCTGAACTGACGTAGTCATCTCCTCCGCTGTCTTGACTTTCACTGCCTGTACTCTCAGCGCCATTCAAATGTTCCTCGTAGTGCTGCTTCCACCTTTCGATCACCACACGTTCGTCCGTCAAGATACTCCCATCCTTATCCCGGCACATTTCGCCTCGCGGCACGAAGCCTTTGCGGGATGCGTTGAGCTTCTGATAGAACTTGCGTGTATCTTGAGAACGGCACAGCTGTTCCATCTCCTCGCACTCCGCTTCTTCCAGGCGGCGTTTCTTCTCCTGAAAAAGGCGGGTCTGCTGTCTCCGCTTCCGTCTATAACGTTCCACGTTCTGCCGGGTACCTTGCTGCAGCGCGACCGCCCGCGCTGCGTCCTTCTCCTCCAGAATCTGTCTGCACTCTTCGTCAGAACCAATCGTTCCGTCGACTTCGACCCATATACCCGACGTTGTACTCCGCTGCGTCGTTAATGGCTGCTTTGACTGTATTCCAGCAGTCTTCAAGAGGGCCCCATCGAGCTCACCCTCTTCCGGCAACGCTGCATCGAGATGCTGCGCGTATGCAGTGGCGACATCAGGTTGCTTCAGTCGCTCTAGGTCGTACCGCGGCGGTCGTCGGTACCGAACATTGTTGATGACGGATAGTTTTGGGCGCAATTTAACCATCACCAGATAGTGGTCAGAGTCGATGTTAGCGCCACGATATGTCCTGACGTCGATAATGTCGGAGAAGTGCCGTCCATCAATCAGAACGTGGTCGATTTGTGATTCTGTCTGCAGTGGTGATCTCCAGGTGTACCGATACGGGAGGCTATGTTGGAAGTAGGTGCTGCGAATGGCCATATTCTTGGAGGCGGCGAAATCAATTAGTCGTAGGCCGTTTTCGTTCGTCAGCCGGTGTGCGCTGAACTTACCAATAGTCGGTCTAAACTCCTCCTCTTGGCCAACCTGGACGAGGATTCAGAATATATAAAAATCTAATTTTGGCCGAAAATGTTACATATGCAGTTTCTCAAACAAACGGTTCAGTTGAAGGTGAGTGAAATCTCGGAACATTGCCCGTGAAAGTATTTGAACTCAATTTCACTCGACCAGATTTCACCTGCACGAGAAACGGCGCAGGGAAATTTATCGTCGTCGTGCTGATAACGGGAAGACACGTGCCAACGTTTGCTTGAACGCCAAAACACGGAGTCCGGGAGAGCTTTCATTAGCGAGAATTTGGAACCGCAGCGGCCGCTCATCCACTTGGTCCTGCGCCGGAGGTACGTGAAATCAAATATATCGCATTGATGCCAAATAATGGAACTCGCTATTTTGTTTCAACCCAGATTGCTCGCTAATCATAGAGGTTGACATGTCATAGGCTACATAGAGGTTGAGCGTTCAGAGGTGTACGGACGATTTACCGGTGGTTCTCTAGTCGGCGCGCACGAGTCGGTAGCGTGATTCCGTAAAACGGTGACAGGTGAGCTACAGCAGAGCTAATTAAAAATGAATGTGAAAATTTCACCACAGGATTTCGCTGCAGATTGATCAGCTCACGTCTGGTACCACACCAACAGGCAGCTTTGGCACTACACCACAGGTAGCACCGAGAAGAAAAGCCTTCGGAAGGAAGTGAGTTGTTGATGACCACACAATGGACTATCAGAGCCTAACCTGAGGAATGCCTCAGGGCTTTTCTTTTCTACTTGGTTTTGATTTCCAGTTCCCGGTGCAATCGAGGGGAGCGATATCCCTACCATGATCCCAATACGCGACTGGGACGACAACATCGGGACGGTCCCAAGGGAGTGCTTCGCAGACTACAAGAGGTGCTTGCATCCATGCCCAGTGGGGTCTGCTGTTGGGTAGACACGCGGATCAGACGAGTAACGGGTACGGCTGTCGACACAACATTCTGGTCAGCGTACGTTGGACGTGAGTACCCTGTGTATGGGCCGAAGGCCACGAAGAAGAATTAGAAGAGTAGCAGCAGAAAGAAAAAAGAATAATGCATGCAGGTGATGAAGAATAGGAGAGTAGGGAGCAAGATAGTACCTGACTAGTGATGTTGCGGTTCAAAAAATAAAACAAACTTGTACACGTAATCAATTTTGTGGCGTTTATTGTTGCTTAACCGGCCGACCGATGTCCATTCAGTTCATACAGAGGTCGTTTCACAACAATGGTGCTTATTCGGGAAAGGAGCTGGAAAGCCATCACCGCAAACGATCCACCGCTCTTGCGACAATATGTTTAAGCATTGATCCTGTAAACTACAGCTTGGTGCAGCCCGCGACGACCGCAAAGAAAGCATGGAATAGTTTGAAGCGGCCTTTCAAGATAGTGGCTATATCCGTGAATTTGGATTACTTCGTCAGTTGACCGGAGTAAAGCTTGTGGAGTGTGCATCTGTCGAAGAATATGTTGATCTGTTGATGCTGGGTCATTAGGCCGAACGGTCATTAGACAGAATGGCCATTAGGCCGAATGAGAACTGGGGAGTGAGAAGTGACTAGTATGAAGTGAGGAAGAAATAGAACGGAAGAAGAAAAAAAAAGGAGGAAGAAGTTAGAAGGAAGAAGAAAAAAAGGAAAAAGAAGGAAGCAGTAAGAATAAAGAAAAAATAAGGAAGAATGAAGAAAGAAGAAATAAGGAAGAAGGAAGTTAAGAAGGAAGAAAGAAGAAGGAAAAAGAAAACAGAAGAAAAAAGAAGGAAGACGGGACAAAGATGGAAGAAAACAGAAGAAAGAATAAGAGAGAAGCAAGAAGGAAGAAGAAAGAAGGAAGAAGGAAGGAGGAGGGAAGAAGGAAGAAGGAAGGAGGAGGGAAGAAGGAAGACGGAAGAAGGAAGAGGAATGAGGGAAAGAGGAAGAAGGAAGAAGAAGGAAAAGGAAGAAGAAAAGAAGGAAGAAGAAAGAAGGAAGAAGGAAGAAGAAAGAAGGAAGAAGGAAGAAAGAAGAAGGAAGAAGCAAGAAAGAAGAAGGAAGTAGGAAGAAAGGAGAAGGACGAAGAAGGAAGAAGCAAGGGAGAAGGAGGGAGGAAGAAGGAAGAAGGAAGAAGGAAGAAAGGATAAAAATTGCACTGTCGCATCGCGTCGCATCGCACGTCGCG